>NC_056737.1:1991672598-1991750098 GCF_019279795.1 Protopterus annectens | reverse complement strand
AGTAGATGAGCATTGTTTGACCAGCTGATTGTATCCAGCTTCCCACAACACTATAATCCCATAACTTGCACATTCTAGATCAGCAATTTAGTTATATCAGCCTGTTTTCTGATATCTTCACTCCCCACAATAATAGTTTTCTTGTGTTTTTGAGTTTCTCTACTGTCTTTACTACATAATAAATACTGTTCAGTTCATTCACCATCTTTTCGTTTGAAAAGTACTCCTCATACTGCAAACTGTTGGATGATTATGGCCATTTTTCTTGCATATTTCCTTCTCCGAATAATGTTATCCTATTTAATTATTGCTTTGTTGTAGTATATGAAAGTTACAACATCAGTCTTATTTTTCTGATTGCTGTATATATTATTCCCATCTTTATCATTATTAATGTACATTTTGTTTCACACTCCGAACTTCTTCATTGCTGCCCTCTAGGCTGCCTCTATTGTATTTGGGTCTTTTCAAAATTGGGTGGGGGGGGGTTGTGGATGGCGAGACAGGATTCACAAAGCAATTATACTGTGCAATGTCACTTCTGGTCAATTGCCACTGTGAAGGTATTCATAGGGTGGTAACTCTGTGTTTGAAATAAGGACATGCATCTGGCAAGATAAGCTGCATTGGTATGATCCTACTCATGACAAAAATCTATAAGTTGTAGATTAGCATCCTAAGGCCAGGATGTGCTTGTTTATAATGATGCACTTATAAACTGGCTCATTAGCCACACATGGTGTAAAGCCATGTTAGACATATCCTGTAGTAATCAATTTGCAAAGATTTTAGGGGCAAAGGTACCATCACTCCATAGACACGTGCATGCCTTAACAGCTCTTGTCCTTCTCCGCCATGACAAACCCAGAGATGTATGGGACCATTAAGAGGGAATCAGAAACAAGGCTGCAGTACCTATATGCCTATTCTGAGCATGCTAAGTACAGAAAAAAGCCTGTTTACACTTACGAGCACACAATGATTTTTACTCCACAAAGTATATAAATGATACTTATTGTATAATAAAAGACAGAAGACTAATAAAGCATGCAAAGATTTCACCAGGTGTGATGTGCTTCTTTACTATGTTTTAGTTTCATTTTATTTATTTATATTTTGGTTCATCAAGAGACGACTAGCATACAGAACATCATACCCTCTGACCTTTCAATACTTAGCAGTATATTAGGACAACCTCAAAGAGCAGAGGTTCCCTAAGTAATGCATTTACAGTAGGATACAAGCATACTGTCCTCAATCTTAATGCCTAACTTGACACTGTTTGTACAGTAGACCAACCACTGTGTTACTAAACTGGAAGGCTTGATGCCATGGAACGTGTCAAAATGAAGCTTCTTACCTGAACCTAAAACTTGCAGTGGTAAGAAACAGCCATGACTGGTTTATCTTTTGTATATTTCTATGTTATTGTCTAGTCACTGATTTAATATTAACCAGATGTTCACAGGAACATACTACAACCTGATGAGACAGGCAGATGACCTCTTGTTTGACAGAAGGTCCATTATTTTGCAGAAATACCTGCCCTGACGAAGGTCCATTATTTCCTATTAATGCATGCCCTGGAGAAGGTCCATTGCTTCCCATTACTGCCTGTCCTGGAGAAGGTACATTATTTCCCATTAAAACCTGCCCTGGAAAAGGTCCATTATTTCCCATTAATGCATGCCCTGGCGAAGGTCCATTATTTTCCATTAACACCTACCCTGGAGAAGGGCCATTATTTCCCATTAATGCCTGCCTTGGGGAGTATTATGGCCCTTACAAAATGAGCTGTGATGGATGACATAATTTCCTCTGAAGGTGGTATGGAAATCTGATCTAAAAATATCAGGAGCAGAATGTAAGCAACTGGGTGCTTACAGTAAGTGCTACATAGTAGCTGATTGCTATTCTGCCATCACAAGGACATGCATTTGTTTATTTGCTGTTGGTGGGCAGTGGCTGATGCTATCTGAAGAGAACTTTAAAAGGTTCATAAAATGCGCTTACTTCACAAATATACTTGAACAACTGCAGTTGACATTGTCTATGAAGCCACTTTTTTCCCTTTTAATTATGTTGCTTAAGCAGCATAGATGACTGAATCCTAATATATTTATTGTAACTGTTATTCTTTGTTTGTTCACCTGGCCTTCAGAAAACATAATATTTAACATACTCTGTTAGTCAAATTCCTGTTGATGTAGTTAAACCCCATCCTTACATACTACGATAATATATATGACTTGTGAATACTTCTTAAATTGTACTCCCAATCACATGAGTTCTGATGAATTGCCTGTCTGTTTATATACAATGTTACCTTAAACTGAGTGCAAATGTGTATCTTCTTTAACTATCTTAAACTGATTGTATCTGGTATTTTCTATATCTGCCTTTTAAGTGTGTATTACATTTTTCTGAATTTTACTTTATGTAGTCCTGTTAAGTGGAGCTTTTATCCCCGGGCCTCCACTGAAAAAGGACACATATCCAGTCAGATTTTCCCAGTAAACAAATGTAAAATAAATAAACAAATGTAAAGTATACGAATGTAGTTCTATCCAGTTATGAAAATCTTAAAGTCCTATTATCTTAAAGATCTCATCTTGTACCCATCATTTTGTCATGAGCCTAAAGAACATTTCAAGTCCAAGACAATTTGCAATTGTTTTCCCTATGAACACATCATCTAATCCCCATTCTCCGCTTCATCATCCAGGCACCTTTGTCTTCCTCGCATTATTTCCCTAGACTAATCTCTGACATATCTGCCACGTTTTATATATTGTATATAGTTAATTTCTATGTACCCTTACCTTACTTTTATCATTTGCACGTTTTGCTTTAGCCTTTCACTATTTCACTCTCCTTTTCTTCCCTCCTTACTTCAGCCATCCCTTCCTATTGTCCCTTGTACTGTGTACTTTATTATTATTACTGTTATTGAGTCACACAGCATTTTATCTATATTCCTAATACTTCTTGTTAACTTTCTTGTCTACTGTAATTTATATTTGTCCAGGCTCAGACTGAAATAGGTCCATTTGGATCAGTCTTCTACTCTGGTTACCAAATTGCATAAATAAATTAAACAAACATGTCTTACATCCTGGGGCAAATAATTAATGCCTGGGAGGGCAGACTGACTACCAAGAGACACTTGTTATAAAACTATGACTAGGATTCAATGAAAAGCACTGCATGTCTGTGGAATGCTAATCTTCGAAGAGATAGCCTAGCAGACATGTATTAGGCATTGCTCAGTACTGGAAGACCGAGCAAAAGGCTGTATAATAAATATAAGCGTAGACCTTTTGGAAGAATTCACATGAGGCAGTTTCACAGCTGGAGGAGCTCCACAGTAGTGCACATTACTGATGTAATGGATATCACAATGGAGATAGTTTAGCATGGAAGGATCAATACATGCTCACTAATGCAACATAGCACTGCAAAGCTGCATCACATGCTCATCTGGTGCAAGAAGGGCAGCACAGTGGCCATCAGATAGACCCCTATGGGTCTGCACACCAATGTGAAAAGTTTATTCATCATATAAATGGTGAGGAAATAGGATAGATATGAAAGTAGGAAAGGGGAACAACAGCAAGCAGAGTGGCACAAAAAAGGGTAACCATAAGATATGAAAGGTGAGGGAGGAGGGGTAACTTTTTTTCATGAGGAAAACATTCCTTTTTCATTTATAGAAAGGAAGGATAGGTGGGGAGAGTAATAACACAGGGTTGTGGATGGGTTAGAAGGAGAATGGCAGATAGCAGGGGTAGGCATTACAAACTTAAGACTCAGGCAGACAGGGAAAGTAGACATATGAAAGGTGGGGAGGACTGTGAATGGACACAGCCATAAGCAGGATGAACAGATGGTGATGATGAGGGTTGGACAATGAGCAAGGCATATGGAATGACACATAGGGGAAGGATCACACCTGGATAAGGGCAGAGAAGGGTCCTGGAATGGATGGATTCCACTTAGCCCAGCGTGCAACAAATCCACCTATTATACACCTAGATGGCAGATGTTAGGAGGCTGGCTGCTCCTCTGGCTGCCTGCTGGTCACATTACTCCATAAGCCATACCAGGCAGTGGCCCATATTGTTGACTTTTGCATCTAGCAGCTAGTACATCTCATCAGCCAACCCCACCCTATACACCTGACACTGAGTGACCAGAGCAGGCCTCTCTGGATTACTCTCACAAGAACAGTCTTCTCCCCTGCTTCATGAGACATGGCCATAGAGAGGATGAGAAACCCCATCCAAGGCCATTCCAGCAAAGCAATCCTCATCTCTCTGTTGACTGTCAGCCAGGCAGCACTTCCTGCCATTGTTGACCTACTACCAAATGCTTTGGATGGAACAGTTGAATGTGAGCATGACCGCACCTCCTTTTCTGCAGAATGATGGCACCATGAGGAATAATCATTATACTCACATGGAAGCAACACAATTGCAATTGTAGAGTGGACATTCACAGACCTCATACACACCCCACTGCTGGGAGAGTTGCTTCCATCTCCTTTGACATCCAGCTCTGTTCAGTTGTCACTTCACTGCTGTAAAACAAAACAAACCCTTGGATAAACATGAAAAACAGGTACTGTAACAGAACAGTCTAATGCTGGAAAAAATACCTGCAATACATCTTGGCCTGTCTCTCCCTAACCTTTGCCTCCCACTTTCAAAGCATGTAAGGCTAGTGCCATCTCATGTCACTGTAAAAATGCCAGCACTGCTCACCAGAATGAGTGATGCCAGTGGCATCACTTACCTTCCTGGCAAGCTCATGCTAGACACCCACACTCAGTAAGGGTCTGGCACAGTGTCTTGGCACAGTACTATATTCTAAGGCACTCAAGTAGCCATGGAAACTCAGTTAGGTCATCAGGGATGTACATTTTACATCACATGTCACACAAGGTAGCACTGCACCGAGGAACCACATTATCTCCATAATGCAGTACTTGATGGTATGGGCATACGACTACTGTATGTATGAGCATACTGGCCTTATGCCTCATGGTCACTGTGATGCACATGGCTATTACCAGCATGTCTGGGCAGTACAATGTACTATATTTGTGGTTTATAAACAGTAGTACTAAGTATCCTTACTAGGATAACTTCCATTCTAAATAGCCCTAGCTAGCATTAAATAAAACATCAGTTCCATTTTGTGCAGCTTTGCTAAGTGCAATAAACTGTAGAATAGAGGAATTTCAATATAGATTCCATAGATAGTCAGCTTTATAGAGTTAGGGAAGGAATTACAGAGCTTATGAATTAGTTCCACTTGGTAAAATACATCAGCAAGGAAAAAAAAACTCTGGTGGATTTCAGTCACAGTGAAGCAGACATTGTGATGAAGATGCCATTGGAAACCAAGGATGTTGGAATGGCCTGCCTTTGTTTTTGGGCCCATCATGTACAATGGAACATTATTGAGGACATGTTGCAGGGGATTTGGTGTGACAAGACCACATGCAAAGGCGTGGCTTTATTCTTTAATGAATGGGGGGTCCTCTTCATACCACTAAAAATGGGTAATAAATAGATGCACAAATGGATATAAGAGTCTGTGAACATGTGTATAGTACAAAATTGGAGGGAGTGGCTAGGCTGTACAAAGTATCAGTTATGACACATAAACAGCTGTAAAAAGCAAGGGGTAGCTAGCCAGAGGTATGGTCACCCAGAACATACTGTACATATTCATTGAATGACATGTTTGCCCATAGGTGTACATGTACTAGCAAAGCTTTATAAGGGATGCAGCTCCTGGACACATTCACCATATGGGAGAATGAAGCACTACTGTTCATCTTGCACACATATGGCTTGTGCATTTTGAGCAATGCTGCCACCAACAAGCAGTACTGGAACCACCAAACATGGGACATTATGACAGATAGATGCATCACAGTGAGTGGGCCATTCTCACAGAAGTGTCTCATTGAGGTTGGAAAGTTTTTATTGTCACTTGCCAACCAGAGGAAGAGGACTGCCTTACCTGGAGGTGGTTTAGATGTGGGAGGTGAGCTGGCATGAAATATCCATATGTTAGCTGGGGACTTACTGGGTTAGTATAGTAAAACCCAATGCAATTAAGGGAAGGATTAGCTAAGACCCAACTGGATTATCTGTCTTACCTGGCAATTCTGGTCTGCAGTTGCAACAACCTGCACATCAATGTGTGTCTGTCAAGACTGCTTTACCTATTTTAATGTGTAATACATTTCATGCCTAGGGGGATACTGAGGCACATGTGTAAGAAGACAGTGGTATCAAGTGTATTCCTGCTTTCACAGGTTCCACTGGTGAAGCATCCAGCAAAACAGAGCAGCATAAGGCTGATGTCAACAACCACCTGTGACTGACAATGATGGCAACATGTAAGTGGCATGGTCTAATGACACAATGACACTATTTGCAATACTACAGGGAATGGGGTTACCTAGCTGAGTGCACAGCTTCATCAGGGAATAAAGGACAACTTCTACCATACAGATTCTTGCAACCTCTGTCTGTGCCCTCAGTGAACACACCAGATGAATTCTGCACCACTTCTTAAGGTGCACTTCTGCACCACTACTTGAGGTGCACATACTCACCAGAGGGTTTGTTGTGGGGGAATGAGATGCAACCATGACTCCAGGTGCACCCCTGATATGGTTGCAACACTTCACAATAACTAGTCAATTTGCTTGTCAGTGATCCTGGCACAGCCCGCCCACACCATGGTGGAGATGGTTAGTGTGCTCTTTCAATTCCAGGATGGCATACACAGTGATATGGAGTATAAAGACAAGGAGCAGGCAGCACTGCTGAGGTCACAGGTGACAAATGATGTCTTCATTGGCACCTGAAGGAGACACATCACAGCTGCTATTCAATCTGCATCCAGAAGCAATTCCTTCCATTCCTGTGCTTGGTTGAGGATGTGGGGTGGTCTGACACAGGTTGACTCAAGGCAGACACTAAGACAGTTGGAGGCACAGCCTTGTTGTTGCCTATGGGCAATTAGCCACCGCGGCTTGTCATGGTCATAGCACAGGCCACGGCTAATGGCACTACTCCAGCTATACTTTGGCACATGCTGCACTATAGGTCATTCCTTGCTTATCCTAGCAGTTGTGGATGGGTGTCATTAACCATTAAACATTGGCTGTAAGTAATATCTTGCATTGTCTGCAACACACAACATGTAATATATCCTCCTTGCTTGCATGGTACATGTGTGTGCATATACCTGTCTATCTAGTCTGTGTGTGTACCTATCAACTAGATGACTGCATAAGAAATCCCTTTACAGAAGCATTTTTTTATATCAGTCAAATGTGTTCCAGATGTGAAAATCATGAGTACAGCCTGGGTGATGGACAGACACAGTTAGGGGAGCAGTCACCCATTCTGTTAATGAATTGCAGTTGCTCAGGACCAGGTAGGCCCTTCATGGCAGTGTGTGTATGCAATTAATGGCTCTTAAGATCTGAGGGAAATGGATAATGCTGTAAAATAAATGCCTGCATGATGGTGGTTCTCCCTTCTGTATGCCTGGGAAAGCAGATATGCTCCACCACATGCTGCGGCATAAGTTGAGGAACTGGTTTAAGATTTGCAAGACTGAGTTCTGAGATATCTCCAGTGTTCCCCCAACAGGTGACTGAAAGGCTCCTATAGCTAAGATAGTTAAAGCTAGACATGCTTAGTATCCACAGGAATATGCATTCCCTACCTCTGCCTTGATTCTGCTTGTGGTTGACACCATATGACATGGTCCTGTACAGTCAGAGAAAATGGTCCACAGTCTGCTGGTTACATATGCAGTGGTATGAAAGGTGCTGTCTATATCTCCTCTATTGGCCTGAATGGACATAATATACAGCATTGCAGGCACTGGCTTTGAGGGCAGCAGACATGTGCTGCTGAGGTATAGCTGCTGCTACTGCAAACATCACTGCCTTCATGAGCTGCATACTGCTCTCTTTTGTGCCCTTTACACTCATGCTGTCCATATCTCTGAATTGTCAGCACTCTGCATATTGCTACTACATACACTAATTTGCACAGCACAATATTACATTTTATATATATATATATATATATATATATATATATATATATATATATATATATTATAATAGATGATTTTGGTAAGTGTGTATGCATATGTGTGTGTGTGTGTGTGTGTGTGTGTGTGTGTGTGTGTGTGTGTGTGTGTGTGTGTGTGTGTTTGAGTAAACTGCAATAATACCTGCTCAATATGGTTGTTCTATTTTTTTTAACTTGAGTAGTTTATATTTAGGGGTGCAGCGAAGGGTTGTTTGCTGTGTAAAGGTAATAGCTATGGCTGTGATGGATAAACATGCCAGCTTGATTGCATTTGCTAAAGTGATGAAATGGTCACAGTGATACTAATTACAAAAAAAATCTGTTGTGCGCACTTATTTTTATAGGCCTGTATTAAAAATGTATTTACCAGTTTGCAAATTGCATGAAGTACATCAGTCAATCAGATTCCAGTTAACAGAAATGTTAGTTTATTAATTCAGTTGACAACAAAGATGTGTAGAGGGCTGTTGCATTCACATTTCTAGTGGTTTTATGCTAGTTATGTCATTTTGTAGGGAGTAGCAGAACATACTGTTATAGTTATTTTGAGATAGGCACTTTTTTTGGGGTCCCCGGGTCAACAGAGCTAGAGTTGACACAGTATCAGTCATTACCAGTACTGGAGGGGCACAGGTATCTTGGGTCTGTTGCTACAACACTAGGGATCATTGTAAATTGGGTCTTGTGAACATTGCTCTTTTATTTCAGAATGATAGGGTAGAGCATGTGTGGAAGGGCCACAATGGTCCCTACCAAGTGCAAACATATACCATCATGATTTCAATGTGATGTGGATGCCAACCTTAGAATAGGATAGAAACTCTGGGGGTAGTTCTGAATGTATGTAAACCTATGAACAAAGAGATGTCATAGATTTACATGGGGAACAGCATTGTCCTATTTGGATTCAATTTATTATATAATTATTATTATAATTTATTTATTTATTTATTTATTTATTATTGTTGTGATTACTATTCATTTATAATTTATTAAATTGTTTGAATTATCCAGGATGAGACTGAAATCAGTCCAATGTGATTGGAGCTTTAACCTGTTAACAAATTCAAAATAAATAATTAAAAATAAATGTTGGTCAGCTGTTGCTCGGTGACTTTTGTGAATTTCAGATTATGCAGTACCATATTTCTGGACTGCACGTGTTTTCTCTGGTTGCACTGTTGAATTTCTTTTGTGACCACTTATGGTCTCATGGAAGGCATGCATGATTAATCACATTGGTTCTCCAACTATCTGTGTAGTAGATGAACAGCTTTTATTTTCTGTAATGCTGTTTCCTGTTTTTACCCATCACAGGTTCCTTTAATCCTCCACCTTTCTTTCATTGTGTTTCAGCTATAATATGACCCTTTGTAGTACCTGTCTTCTCCCACCTTTTACTGTTAGTATATTTTTCTCATTTGGTTCTTTTTCCTTGGGCATTTGTTTCCAAAGGATTTTACATTTAAACCAAGCATCAGTACATCAGCCACTGTTCCATATTTACATTTAAACCAAGCATCAGTACATCAGCCACTGTTCCATATTTACATTTAAACCAAGCATCAGTACATCAGCCACTGTTCCATATTTACATTTAAACCAAGCATCAGTACATCAGCCACTGTTCCATATTTACATTTAAACCAAGCATCAGTACATCAGCCACTGTTCCATATTTACATTTAAACCAAGCATCAGTACATCAGCCACTGTTCCATATTTACATTTAAACCAAGCATCAGTACATCAGCCACTGTTCCATATTTACATTTAAACCAAGCATCAGTACATCAGCCACTGTTCCATATTTACATTTAAACCAAGCATCAGTAGATCAGCCACTGTTCCATATTTACATTTAAACCAAGCATCAGTACATCAGCCACTGTTCCTTATTTACCATTTCCTTTTTGTTCTTCAAGTTCATTAAGTAATTATTGCGATATTAATGTCACTATCATGTCTGAGGTTGACTGACTACTGAATAAAGCCTGGATAATGTTTTTCCTGAAAATATTCTAGACTATTCTTGAATATAGGTTTCAGAACAGCAATGGCAAGAGCCTCTTTAGAAGAGCCATTCCAAAAATAATGGAGAAACACAGGACGAAAATCATTAATAAATTTTAAATATTGCTCTTATAAAAAGTTGCTAGAGTATTACGTTTTGCATTGGAATGCATTTTATGAAGGAAATGATGTCTGAAACTCCAATATATGCCATTATTTAGTGACTTCAAACCCGAATGATTTGACAGAAAACCACAAATTTTATGAGGAACAGACCAAAAATATAAAGCAAAGATCTGGACAGTCTGGGCAGTTGAGAGGTATGCCTGAAAGCTGAAGAGGCAAAAGGTGAAAAAATATGCCTGAAACACAGAATGGTCACACCAACTTGAAAAAGGGAGAAATTTCCCCAAACAAGTGAATCATTGTCAGTGCACACTTAGAAACCACATCAGTGATGGCTTCCTATGTTAAACAGTGTTCAGCATTGTCCCTTTGATTTTTTGTCCTTTGTGCCACTGATGCTTGAGATGAAAAATGCAGCCATGTATACCATATCACTTTAATTAGACAGGGGGTAGCAGGTTACCTTTTCCAAATGAAATTTCCTGTTTTATGCTTCAGTTTTGTGGTTTATAGGTTCATAGGTTCATAGGTAAATACTAGGTTATCAGTCTGCGGACTATTACAAGCCTAGTCAATAACCTGAGATCAGATTGTGAAATTGGGTGGCCTTTTGGAGAGGACTATGAAACTATGAGAGCAGGATCTTTCTTGAGTAACTTAGGCCAAGCAATTGCTAATGGAATTACATACCTCTCAACTTCTTAGAGCAAGAAATCTGGACAAAGCCATAAACAATAGGGGGAAAGAGGCTCAAAATAGGGATAGTTTTTAAATATTTCTCTTGCAAACTTAGAAAGTTGATAGAATAACAGGTTTTGCATAAATATGAATTTTCTGAAAGCTAGAAAGTCTAAATCTCAAATGTCTGTCATTATTTGATGATGTCACTCCTCAAAAATGTGCCAGTGATTTGCCATAAAACCACAATTTTATGAAAAACATACCGAAAATAAAAGGCAAAAATCTGGACATTCTGCTAAAATCTCTACAGTTGAGAAGTATGGACCCTGCAAATCAAAGCTGTCTGCTCATGTTTACATGTGGTTCAATGGAATTCTGTGAGTACCGTCTCTAAAGACTTGAAAATCAGGACTTGACACTGACCTTTGCTGGAGTGTTTACTGGAGGATTTACCAGTATCAGGAATCCCTGTGATTCTCCACCAATCCTTTCCCAGTCTCAGATGCTTCTTCAGGACATTTTCTTTTGAAAATTTACAAATCTTTTTCACTGTAGTGTTTTTAATCACTCATTATTGACCTAATACTTATTCTCACATCACACGTGTATATATACACACACACACACACACACACACACACACACACACACACACACACACACACACACACACACACACACACCATATGTCTGCCATTTACTTTGTACTCATTTAAAGTAGTATCTGGAAAAAAGTCCAAGTTTCATATATTTGTATTTCATTTTAGTTCTTCGTGGGTGTTTTCATAGAAATAAACTCATTGAATGAGGCATACAGTTCATTTTTTAGCAGGATGGACTTAAGGGCACATTTCGTAGAATGGGATATCATCATCTGTTCATTGAAAATGGCATTCATTTTCCAATGAAGTTTTATAGTGCAGTTTAAAGCTCAATTCTACAACTGTAATATATATGTTGAGTTTTTAAGACAATTCATTTCATGAGTAAAACAAGATTAAAAAGAAAAACATTGTTCGTGTAATCTTGATTTGCTGCTAAATATTTTAGTCACACAGAGTCGTGACTGTAGAATCAGTTCCTTGTGTCAGAAATCATGCCTCATAGTCAACGAGGTGCAACTTTTCATGTTTTTTTTGGCATTTTATATACGTCTTGCTAACTTATCTTTCGATCTTCTGTATCACTGGTTATTTTTGCAATCTGTGCTCAAAACTTACCATCTTAAATGTCATAAAAATTAAACGGTGCAGAGAAAATCAGTTTTACTACTGCTTTTATTTTCTTCTTATCTTTTTACAAAGAGTTTTGAAAATATATTACAGAAAATTCTGTTTAGTGATGTATGTATTAAGATATGTTTGCTTCTGCACTCACACAATCTACAGAGCTATTAAATGAAGCAGACAAAACTTTTGCAGAAACAACTGAGGCCTTAGAGCTCCTTTGCCACCACCCTTGCAAAAATAGCAACTTAATCTATACTACATCATACAGTGTCACCCTCTTATGTTACTTGACATATTTCATTGCATAATGTTACATTTATCCCATGATGAATTTTTTTTTTTTTTTTTTTTTGCTTTTTGCCTGCACTGGCTGAAATTCTGAGAAAGGAGCAATGTCCACAACACATTAGGGAGAACATGGCTGTTGATGGCAATCTCCACTCAATTAAACTCTTATTTAAGTCTGTGCTGTATTAGTTTAAGAGCTTGAGTTTAGTGAACTGAAACTGCTCAAATGCAAAAGGGTCTGAGTCCTCTGATTAGCAAAATGTTAAGTAAAAATCTTACATCTTTATTGTCACTCAGTCCAGGAAAATATAGTCCTCTTTGCCATGTCTTTTACATCACTGATGCAATTATGCCCCTGAAGTCTCCAGTCCAGAATTTGACAGTGCCCAGATTTTTGCTTCATATTTTTAGTCTGTTTCTCATAACATTTGTGGTTTTCTGCAAATCATTGAGGACTGAAATCAGTAATAAAGTCAGATGTTTGAGTTTCAGACTTCATGTCCTTCAGAAAAATGCATGTTAATGCAAAATCTATTAATCTAAAAACTTTCTAAATTTATGAGCAATATTTAAAACCTCCCCATATTTTGTGCTCCCCCCATTATTTTTGGCTTTGTCCAGAATTTTTGTGTTAAGAGGTTTAGGAATGGCTACAGTTGATTTTCCATGTATATTTACGAAGACATATGCTAAACTCCAGCATTAGTCAAACTGGAGTGCGTCCTGTTCTATTATTTTACTAGTTTCTTTTTCTCATGTGTGTCTTTATTTCCAAATTACCATTTTAACTGCATTGCCTTTATCTAAGACTTCTGAACTGTACCAGCCATTTTCATCCTTCCTCATACAGTCAAATTCAGAATTTTCTGCCTGCTAATGCAATTGCACACATTTTTTCCTGCTCATTTTCATTTTTGCATGTACACGTCTTCTCAACAGTCTTTTAAGAATACTTAACACCACGCTGTTCTGGAAACCAGAACATACTATTAAAAGTAATTTTTCTCTGTGTACCATACCGATGCCACTCTTTAAAAGTATTGCATTTTTAGCATCCATCAATATTCCTTTCCACCCCCTTTCACCAAAATCTCATTTGCTAGGCGTGTCCTTTTCCCTAGTTTTGCAGTAAAAGTATAAATGGTAAAAAGTGAGGGGTCATATACTACCATCCTTTTTAAACATCAACAACATCTTCACAGATTAATGTGGACAATATTGGAATACACAGATAATTCATTGAACTTCCATTGATTTTGAACTTGTTGACATATATGCATTTGTTGCCCAAACATTTCAATGCATTTTTGTTAAAACCCTCTTACGAATTATGAGACAAACTGCTCAGAGGTAAATATGGAAATTAGAATGATTCAGAGAATTAAAAATTTAGGTAAAATTAGTCAGTGTGCTTTTGCTAAATGGAATGGATACAAACACAGTTTTGATGCTTTACTCAAAATTACAGGGTAGCCACACATGTTAAGTATCTAGTAACTGCTAACATCCCTCACCACCTTTGACACTGTGGAGGTGATTTGTAGCGACAGTAATAGTCAAAATATACTGCTCAGCTCTTTACTTATTACTAATATGTTTCCTATCTATTTATCTGTGTATATATCGATGCATGAATATATATATATATATATATATATATATATATATATATATATATATATATATATATATATATATATATATATATATATATGGTTTAATGTCAGAATCTCGAGTTGAGATGCCCACAGATGGAAAAGTCGAAACACGGATGTTCAAATTTCCATCTGGCTGAACATCTTAGTGATTAAAAGTTTATGTTAGCGAATGTACTGTGCATTTGCTAATATAAACTCGAAGAACCATACAGAGATCACAGTACAGTGCGGTTTAGGAAATTCATCCCTTTCCTCACTGTAATGCGATTTTGGAGTTGGAATGTATAGTTAGCAGGGGGTGTGGGGGGCTTTCCCCCTGCAAAAACATGATGTTAGGTATAGGAGTTTCCTTTATCTGAGCTCCTGTACAGACATCACATGATCTGTTCAGCAATAATGTCAAATCTGCTGAATTCGTTCAGCTGATTCGACATTATGACTTGTTCTACATTTTGACTTTCATTATTTTGTATCCGATGTGTCGAACAGAAATAATTTTTCCATTTGACATTTTGATAGTAAACCTATATATGTATGTATATATATGGGTTCACTACTAAATCTCGAATTACGGAATCCCGAGACTCTGAATCCCGAAGACCAGAATCTCAAGATTCCATAATATCGAAATTAAAAAAAAAAAAAAGAAAAAGAAAGAAAAAAAAAAACATTTAGACGGTATATGCAGGGGGACAAGCCCCCTGCACCCCCCACCCCCTGCACTTAAATATACCAACTCTGAGATCACATTACAGGTGAGTGAACGGCAAAATTTGCATTCCATTCTGCACAGCACTATTTTGCCGTTCACTCCACTGTGGTGCGATCTCGGAGTTGGTATATTTAAGTTTCAGGGGGTGTGGGGGGTGTAGGAGGCTTGCCTCCCTGCATATGCTTTCAAAATTTTTTTTTTTATTTTCTACTGTCCTCCACTGTGGTGCAATATGTTCATAGAAGATGAGTTCGCGAAAGTGCACTTTCGAATAAGTGCACTTTCATGTAACTGAGCGGTCTACTGCTCTTTTACGAATACGTGGTATTCAATGAGAAGCAGTAGACCCATATATATATATATATATATATATATATATATATATATATATATGTATAGTTTAGACAAAGTAACATATGTTCATGACAGAAGAACATAAATATATATATATATATATATATACCAAAAAGAATAGCAGCTCCAGGGATAACGCCAATAAATATCCAAGTTCCAAAGCAAGGTGAAAACTCAGTGGAAAAGCTTCTTTTATTGTCACAAAAAACCAAGGTTAACGCCTGTAAAAACACGTTTTCGTTGCTGAAATGCAACTTCCTCAGACCATGAACTCTTTTAAAAACATGATTTAAATACACAAATTTAAAATAGCATGTGATGTCAATTAACATTTTAAAGGTACACATCTTTAATTACCCCACTCTTTTGTAGGTATACATTTTTAACAGTGTTAATGAACTATCACAGTGTTACTGAACAAGTTGTTGTAATAAAAACATAACACTTTAAAATATATACATGATAAAGATATTGATTAGAACATGGTATTTCTAGGTGACCCATAGTAATACCTAATATTAGACTGAAATTAAAAAACATAATATAGTGAACTGTTGAAAATGACTACATTCTGCTGGCCTTAAGTTTTAAAATAGGTTTGATGGAAATGTAGTCATTTAATCCTGGTTTCTTATTTGATTCCAATAAAATCTGCCAATGGGTCTCCCTTTCTTCCAACTTTGCTTGCCAAGGTCCTCCCCTGGGGTCCAGGTTGATCTTTTCTAGTACAAAAAATCTGTATTTAGCTGTAGGGCATGTCTGTATATGTTTGTACAGGGCATTATTAGTATTGGCCTTTTTTACATCATACATATGTTCGTATATCCTACGTATATATACACACACACACACACACACACAGACACACACACACATATATATATATATATATATATATATATATATATATATATATATATATATATATATATAGATATATAGTTTAGACAAATTAACATATGTTCATGAGAGAAGAACACTGAAGAACACATTCCTTACCTGGCAACTGCTATTCAGTCTTTAGAAATTACTGTTAACTTGAAGACTAGTTACATTCTGTGGGTGTTTATATGTCTTAACTTGTAAGATATTATTGTTCCTGTAGAATGATTAGGCTTCTTATCTACAAGGCATTCCATTTTTTGTGTGTATAATTAAAAGGCTACACATGTTTTAGTGATGAATATGAATTTATTGTATTTTGCTTGTTCAGCAGATGGTATTGTCTGTATAGAAGACATTTATCTTTGTAGTTATTGTGTGCAATGAAAAGATCTGTAAAATATAATGTGAATTTCTTTTCATAGTTAGCTTATTCTTAAAATCTGTAAAACAAGTTCTGAAGTAGTTAAAAAAGAATTCATTAAAAATTCAATTTACTTAAGTTATATAACTGAAATATGCTCTGCCAAGTTTGCCATTTGTCTGTGTGTGTAATGTTCTCACGCTCTCCTGTCAAAGTCATCCTTGACAGGAATATATCATTGCCTAAAGTACTGAACACTTCAGATAACAGAACAAAAATAGCATACAAAGATAGTCTGCTGCACAAGCGAAGCCTTATAACACTAGCACCTTAATAAAAGCAAATATCATAGCAGGGGTTCCCACTACATCTGTGAGTTGCATCTGTTTTAAGCCCCTATGCTTATTAGTTATCATTCACGCAAGTCATAACTAAGCCCAGATATTTAGATATGTAGAGAAAAGATGGCATTTTGCCAAATTTATAAATTTGCATTTTAAATGTCACTTATAATTTTGTACAATCTCTAGCACATTTCAATATGCTCCTTGGGAAATGCTTCAAAATTACAAAATACGTTAATGTGCAATAGGGAATTAGCAATTACTTATGAACAATGAATGCTAATATTTTCACAGATGGAGGATACCGGTAACCTCAAACAATGCATTGTGTGGTAAATAAACACATGATGTCATCATTTAATGATCACCAGTATTAAACAGGGGCATTTCTTCTCATTGGTTATATTTATAAACTAACAAACTAATCATAATTTTTCTATATCTAACTGTTTAGAATTAGTAGCTGAAAAATCTTGACTGGTCTCATAAGAGAGAAATGGTGACAACTGTACCTTCTACTAATTGCCATATATGTTTCTTTGATTTACCAAGGAGCAATGTCCCAGGGACAGTTTGATCATTGTTTGTTTGCTGTTTTAGTTACATGTGTATATTTAATTTATCAAAGTTGGCTGGTGAGTTGCCTATGTATTTAATTTTTCTCAGTCTTATTTCTTTGCATTTGTATTTTTTTCCTTGTGTGCTGATTTTTTTGTTTGCATCCTTTAACCTCATGATGTACCTCTGGAGTGCCTTGTCAATGTTTGCTTTCTCTAATGTAAAAGAGAACAAAGCTGCAGTTTCTATACATTTACAAGTGTTTATTTAGGATATAGTACTGATATATATATCAAATGGGAATCGTGGATAAAAGGGCAATTAATAGCGATCTTAGGATATGCAGAACTTGCACCTGCTGATGGCAACACTTGTTTTTGTGGTCAGGTCATCCTGGGATCTACTGTTGCATACACTGTTTACCTTTAGGATGATAATAATGTTTAAGTGCTATATTTTATTTATTTGTAAGAATAAGTTAAACAATTTTAGTTTTCTTCTAGGACATGTTATTATAAGCCATTGTTCTCATATCCTTTCTGCAGTCTTCTAATGTATCAGTTGCTCATATTATTGCTTAAGTGCCTTATTAGACTTTGCCATTATATTTATTGTTTATTAAAATATGTGATTGTTTTTCTGTCATACAGTATAAACCTTCTCCTTTACCACACTGAACTTTGTCACTCCTGGTTGTGGTTACTGTCATGTATAGGGACCTGTAGGTAAGGTAAAAGCAACAATGGCAAGGAAATTTTACTTTTCATGTGATTTTTTATCAATATATATGCAAATGTTGTTACAACAACAACATATATGCAAATACAGTTCTCTTTTTATTCTATTTAAAGAGAGTCAATTCTTCTGGCAAACCCACATCTGCATCATTTTCTTCTATATGGATAGAGGAGGAAAGTAGGAAAACACATGTATACCGATCTAAAGCAGCCAAGATAGAAATAGACAAAGAAGTAATTCTGGCCCAGCTTGAATATGGACTGTCCCTAATAGCCACAGCCTCTTAGAAACCCCCCACCATACTGTAGACTATTGAAAAAAATATATGTTGCTTCAACACTAACTTGCCCTTGAATGAGCACAACTACCTCACCCTCAGAAAAGCTAAATGGCTTCCAGTGCATCAGAGTAGACTTGTTGCTAGGTTCTCTCATCTTCAAACTTCTCCACAATACTAAACACACACAATACAGTCTCAGATGCTTCTCCCAAGCCAACCCCCACTCCAGTCCCCAAATGCAAGACTGTACTGCACCAGCCACTTTTTCTCCATCCCCGCTCCTAAAATATGGGAATCCCTCCTCAACCCCCTGAAGGAACTACAATCCTCCTTTTCCACATTCAGAGCTGATGTTACAAAAATTCCTTTGCACCAAATCCAATTGTACTTGCTACATCACACAAGGGTCTAGAAACCTCTAGCAGTGCTCTCTTCAGCTACTAACAGCTACTAACTCCACTCCCCCAGTATCCCCTGCCCTGACTCTCATTTCCCCATACATTTTCACCATGATGTAAACCTGAAATCATGTGAATTGTAAAATTTGCATTCCTCTCACAATTCTTGCTACATGTATTAATTGCTACTGTACAGTTTTTGTTATATATTGTTACTTTCTGTTTTGCTTTTGATATGTACAGCATACTGCCTCTCTAGCCTCTTTTTTTCTTCTTAGTGAATTATTTCGCCCAGGCCATATCTACAAATGGTCAGTTGTGATCAATGTGCTATACTGGTAATCAAATAGAAGATAAAATTTATAACATTTGTGTAAGTATTATATGAATGCCAAACATCTCAAAGTAGTATATTGTGTACAAGGTAACCTGGTCTCCAACATTTCATATAAGGGTTGCCACTGATAAAGGACATTTTGTTTGCCAAAACTAAAGGACTTGTGAGATGTCTAAATGCAGAAGGGTTGTTTTGTTTGCCACAAAAACAGAACTTCTGAGAGGCCAAATGCATTTGGATTTTCCCAGATATTTGGGGGATCTAGGCTGGCAAGCCTGACAGGACGCCTTGTCTCCTTTTAGAAATGTATGGGTGACAAGACACAGAGTAAACATCTGCAGAATTGACATAAGGTAATTCTGCTTTTCAAGATGCTAAGGAGCATTAAGTAAAAACTGACACTTGCAAAGCAGAAACCAAGTTAAGCACTCAACCAATGGTACACTTTAAACAGAACTATCACCTCAACTTTACTTTTTGTGGTCACTGTTCCACGTGGCATTGATCTAACTGACTTGATGATACAACTGCCTTCTTCAATATGTTCAACATATTTTATGGAGCCATACCTGAGTTCTTTACATCCAGAAGTTGTTTGCTGTGCCACCTGAAGTCAAGCACTATTCACAGCTGCATGACAATGGGAAAAAGGTGAAGTATAGTGCTCCTCTTTACTTTGGTGACATTAAGTCATATATCCATAATCTCTTCACTGATGAAGATCTTTTTTACATGAAAAGGACTACAAGTTTCCAAATAGATTCACTTTCCTGCTTTAAATAATTAACTATTTCTTCTCTGTGTCTTTGCCTGCCATTACTGGACTGAATACTATCAGGCGTCTGATGCAAAACCATGTATTCATCTTTAACTCTCTTCTCTCACTTTATGACTTTATTCACAAGTATCTGTCTCTCTCTGTATACATATATGTATATGGATCTAGTTCAGTTAGTTGAAAGGCTGCAATATCAAACCTGAAAACTTTGAAATCTAATTATCAAAACCTAGAACATTGAAATGAGGACATCTATGCCTCAATCCCCCTGCTAGTTATATATAACAGCTCTGAAATCACACTATAGTGGGGAAAGGGCCAACTCCCTGATCCCTGGTATTCTGCAATCTCAAATAACAAATGTTCTCTGTTGGGAATTGCATTCTGTTGCTATAGAGATGTTATTTTAAAATGAATCTAGTGTTTTCTTTTGACGTGGCTGCTCATAACATACTATTTTGTTTGCATTGCAACCAGTGGGAATGAGATACTATTATTATGCATATAAAAACATCCTGAGATTGGAGATTATGTTCTGCAACTATAGAGAGGCAATTTTAATATATATCTAATACGTTCTCTTAGTGTGTCTGCTTTTAACATATTGCTTTGTTTGCATTGCGGTCAGTAGAAATGAAACATTATAACTTTACATACACAAATATCCTGAGATTGGAGACTGTTCCTACAGATGTATTTTTTCTTTTTATATAAAGGGTGATCTCTAGGTCGTCCCCCCCTCTTTTTTCTCTAAAGGTAGTTTGGTGAGTACAAGATCATTATAACTAAATGCTTCTTACACAACCAAGCCTCGTTTAGAATAAAAGACCTATGCTTTTTTTAGAGACATGTGTTATAATTTGTCCTAGTTAACTCTATTAAAGTGAGGTATGGGGAATGTGTGAAGTTTTATTTATCTTATAACAGCTGTCTCTCCCAGGCATGTCAACTGAGACCTTTTAAATTACTACTACAATAATACAATTTAGGCTTCATTTATTTATTAAACTGAAGTGTTAAACATGCTTTTATAAGAGTGTGCTTAAATCTCTATCTTTTTAATATTATAGCATTATATTTAGGGAGTAGTAGCATTTGTTTGATCTTCTTAGTAGTGGTATGGATCAGTTAGTGAGTGGTTTGAATGATTTTATCTTCAAACCAGGAATTTTTCATTCCATGATTGGTGGTCTAAATGTTTCTAAGTTTAACTGTTTAACATTACTTCTACTCAGTTTGTCCATAGCAATATTTCCTAGAACCTGGTATTTATTTTTTTTAAACTGAGCCACTGATTTTTAGATTTAATGATGTTTTTTTCTTACATGTCTGTTTATAATTGTCTTTCATTAAATATCAATGGTATTAATAGCCCTTTGAAAAGAAGCAGTTGAAATAAATACTTTAATTTACACAATGCTCACATATTTTTTTTAAAATAATTTTTTATTTACAGGAAACACATTTACTAAATGAAGATGTTGGTAGAATCTTGTTGAAAGATTATTCGGTATTAGTGGGCTCTTAATTTAAATAAAAAAAGGCACTTTGGAAAAATTAATTACCTATGCCTAAAATCATAAACTCCTTTTCTGATAAAAATGGAATGCTGGCATTAGTAGTAGCAGAGATCAACAGACAACTTTATACATTTGTGAATACATATTGGATACCTGGAGTTGGGGCTAAAATTGTTAAGAAACTTTTAGACACTATTACTTTGTATACAAAAGGTGAATTAATAATTGCAGGAGATTTTAGCTCTATCTTGCCTAGTAGAGATACTACAAATGGACGGTAACCAAAGTTAACATCAGGAGCTAAATGTTTAAATATTTTTATCACTGATTTAAACATTATAATATATATATGATTTAAAATCTGCAAAATCCCTTAATTATATATATTATTCATTTAGATTTGGCATCCAAACTAATATTGATAAAGTATTTATTTCAAGTGGTATATGCCAAAACTGAAGTATTGATAACATCAAGCCCTTTATTCAACCATGATGCTATAACATTTACTATTACTTTAAAGCCTAATAATATAATTCATTGCCAAAGAATTCATGCCTATGTAGTTCTTGAAAGAAATAAATCAATTTATCGACATAAACAATAATGGAGAAGTATCAGAAGTTATTTATATGGAAGAATTAAAAATTGGTATTTATGCCAAAGAAAGGAATGGGATAAAGAATTAAAAACCTTGTAATCTAACATAGATAAATTAAAATCAAACATGAAACCTAATGATAAGGCTGCAAACAATGAATTAAAAGTTTTGAATCAGAAATATCTTGATACACTTCATCATAAAATCAGAAATATCTTAATGCACTTCATTATATAATCTCAATAAACTTAGAAAAATTTAAATTGCACTCATACTCAATAAATCGTAAAGGTTTACATAAATTAGCTATTAGATCTAAGAAAAAAATAAATACAAACCATATCAAGGAATTAATGTTTAAGCAAGGGGAGAGAGTTAAAGAAGTTACTGATTTAAAAGATATATTAGAATGTTTTAGAAGCTATTATGAGAGAATAATAAGATAAAAAACTCAGCTTTGGCCGGCTAAGAACTTGCTGTATTCAACTGGACATATAAGAGAATTTAAGTACCTTTATCTGCACTTTTTTTTCAAAAAATACAGTATTTAAATTGATTTTAACTGTGTTGCAGGAATATTAACTGAACTGGAAGTTAGTCAGTGTTTGCTGAATTTTGTTATTTGCTAGTAATTACAGGTGTGGGGGTAGCCACATTCTTTGATTTCCTGTCCTTGCCTATTTAAGTGGTACAGTGTGAAATATTTTCTGCTTAAAATCCTCAGCTTTGGCCGGCTAAGAACTTGCTGTATTCAACTGGATGTATAAGAGAATTTAAGTACTTTATCTGCACTTTTGTTTTTCAAAAAATACAGTATTTAAATTGATTTTAACTGTGTTGCAGGAATATTAACTGAACTGGAAGTTAGTCAGTGTTTGCTGAATTTTGTTATTTGCTAGTAATTACAGGTGTGGGGGTAGCCACATTCTTTGATTTCCTGTCCTTGCCTATTTAAGTGGTACAGTGTGAAATATTTTCTGCTTAAAAACCTCAGCTTTGGCTGGCTAAAAACTTGCTGTATTCAACTTGATGTATAAGAGAATTTAAGTACCTTTATCTGCACTTTTTTTTTCAAAAAATTACAGTATTTAAATTGATTTTAACTGTGTTGCAGGAATATTAACTGAACTGGAAGTTTTGACTCTGCTCTTCAGTTAGTCCCACCCACCCTCCCTGTTTTTGTTTTGGTGTTAATCTTAGTGGCCTTGAACCTGCCCGCCCCTCTGGTAAATTTGTGTTTGGATACTCCTTCTGGGCCCATCTCATTTGCTCACTCAACTGAGTGCAATGAGATCATATTCTGATTTCAGGCACTCCTACTGTGTACAAAGAGAGCATCTGGGAAACAGAAAAAAAAATTAAGCTTGTTTCCTGCCTTTCCTGTTAAGTGGTATAGACTATTTGTAGGCTTCTGAGCCCCCAAGCCCTTCTGTGTTGGAGGGAAGCCTTCTAGCTTAGTTTTTTTTTCTTATAACTAGCCAGTTTTCTAGTTTCAGCTCTCAAATCTGTTTCTTTGATCTCAGCACTTGTTCAGAAAAAAAAAATTAATCTGCTTTTACTGTACTTGTGTTACTACCTACTTTATTTTACTTTTGCATCATCTTAAAAGTACTCAATTGTATTTATTTCTGCTTGGTGTAACTCATTCTAAGCCTTTTGGTTTAAACACTTGGGCTTCGGACCAGTTGTTTTGCACTGAGAGGGTTTGTGGTCTGCACTGTAGTGGCAGAACAGGTAGCTTACATCCTTCTAGGTTGGGAACTGCTGATTGAGGGCTCAGTGTCTGTTATTCTAAAAGTGTATTAATTCTGGTTTAAGCAGTTGGGCTTTCAGGCCAGTTATTTTGCATTAAGAGGGTTCGTGGTCTGCACTCTTGTGGGAGGAGAGGCTGGACTCTGCCCTTCTGAGCTGGGAATTTCTGGTTAAAGGCTTATAGTGCATGCATATCTGAACTGCTTCTTACTGAAGTTGGTGCACCTTGTTTGCTGTGGCATAAACTGGATTCGGGCCTGCTGGATCTAGCTTTGTTTGTGTAACTTGAGCACTAATCCAGGCATTCTCTAAAGTATTCAATTGCATTTATTACTGCTTGGTAGTAACTTGATTAAAGTGTAGCTATCATTCTAAGTCTTTTGGATTAAGCACTTGGGCTTCAGACCAGTTGTTTTACATTAGGAAGGTTTGTGGCATGCACTGTGGTAGCAGGACAGGTAGCTTTCATCCTTCTAAGTTGGGAACTGCTGATTGAGAGCCCAGTGTCTGTTATTCTTAAAGTGTATTAGTTCTGGTTTAAGCACTTGGGCTTCAGGCCAGTTATTTTACATTAAGAAGGTTCGTGGTCTGCACTCTTGTGGGAGAAGAGGCTGGACTCTGCCCTTCTGAGCTGGGAATTTCTGGTTAAAGGTTTATAGTGCCTGAATATTTGAACTGTATCTTACTGAAATTGGTACACCTTGTTTGCTGTAGCATAGACTAGATCCAGGCCTGCTGAATCTAGTTTTGTTTATATGCTTGTTGTTTGTTTGCTTGTTATTTCCCTGGAACACTAATTCCACCTAATACACGGCTTCTCAGCACTTCTGTGGATCACTAGTGATATCTGCATTGCTTACTGTACTTATTTCCTTGTTTCACTTGAAAGAAAGTTACTGTTTGTCATTTTTGCATTTAAGTTACCTGTAACACATTGCACTTAAGTTACCTGGCACTTGCTCACTAAAGCAATTATACAAGTCAGCACTAAAAATTAAAAGCACTACACCCTCACTCCCCACTGGCCCTTGTTTTCAATTATTAAGGAATTCCCAATATTATTTAGCATATCCAAAGGTCAGTTGTCAATCTCCTCTCCGGTCCAGCTGGTGAATCTGGGAATCTTGAGGCAATGTTACAACTGCCTCATGTACACAGACAACCCTCTCCTCCTCCCAACAATTTCCAACACATGTGACAGATGCAACCATATAGCCAAACTGGAGGCTAAGCTCTCTCAACTCAGTACTGGCATAACAAGTCAGGAGGAGAAGGAAACCACACTCACTACAATTCCAGTCTCACATAGACCTACCATGACAGCAAACCAAACACATAATCACACAAAAACATACTTGGAGGCTCTAAATAAAGATCTGCGTAAGCAGCAGAGACCTCCAAAGCAGACACCCAAGCAACCGCTACCCCAAAACAAAACATGTGCAACACATATCTCACAAAGCCAGTGTGCCGAGCAGTCACAGCCCTTAAGACTAAACAACACACCTGATACACTTGTAATAGGTGACTCTATCGTCAGGCACACTGACGTCCCGCTCACCAGGCTGAACAAGGAGAGGGTCATGATGAGCAGCCTGTCAGGCGCCAGGATCCGCCACATAACACAAGCACTCAGGTCACTTCAAGGAAAGTACAAATATGACTCAGTCATTGTCCATGCTGGTGTGAATGACCTGAGATGTACCTCCCTGGACTACATGAAAAGAGACATAAAGGAGCTCTATGAGCATGTAGCCCAGGCCGGTATGACCCTGACCTTGAGTAGCATCTTACCCTCACCAAGAATGATGCCACAATATGAAGACAAGATGATCAATTTCAACAACTGGCTTAAGTACTGGTGTCATTCAAAGGGGATCCAATGCCTGTCAGCTTGGGATGATATGCTCGACAAGCCACGATGCTTCACTAGGGACGGCTTGCACCTGTCACCCCTGGGCTTTCGGATATTGGCAAAGGCTCTTGCTACCCCCATAGTGCCTTTTTTAGGCAAGGCTCAAAAGACAAACCCACCTCCATAGGTATCACAAGGGATAAGAAACTAAGAGTAATGCTACTCAACGTCAGAAGTCTAAACCTCAAGATGCATGCACTCGAAACTCTCCTTAGCATGGAGAACATCGATATCTGTGCAGTAACAGAAACCTGGTTCAGGGCTCCAGAGAGCACCCCAGTGCTACCAGGTTATAATTCATACCATGCTTTTTGGCCCCAAAACTTGGACCGAACCACAAAAGGAGAGGGAGTATCGATATTCATCAAAGATACCCACACCTCCAGGTTGGTGGCAAAGCACGAAGCATCAGAGACTATCCATGTGCAACTAACAGTGGGTAAAACTGCCTTCCAGTTTATAGCCTGCTACAGACCACCCTCCCAAAACCAGGAACCCCACTCGGCCTTCCTGAAAACACTGGAAAATATGAAGGTCTCTCCAAACACCATTATATTGGGCGACTTCAACTACCCAAACATAGACTGGGAGCATTACTCTAGCTCCAACACCCTAGCCCAAAGGTTCCTAGAATTTATAAACTCAAATGCTATGGAACAACTTGTTACCACTCCCACAAGAGGGGAAAACATACTGGACCTGATCATCACCAACATGGGGACTCTATGCTCCAGACCAGAAGTGTATCCCTCACTGGTAAGATCAGACCATAAACTAATCTCACTGGATATTCACATCCCGACCCCACCCCCTGCCCAGAAAACCACAGTGAAAAACTTCTCTAAAGCAAATTTCACACTCCTCAAAACCAAGGTGGAATCCTTCAAAGCCCCTGGGCCTGTGGAAAATACGGCCCAGACTGCAGAATCCTTTATAAACGCTTTCTATGAACACCTTCAGGAATGCATGGATCATGCGATCCCAAATATAACCAAGACCCAATCCTCCAAAGGCAGACGTCCTATCTGGTGGACCCCAGCCATAAACAAACTATACAATAGAAGGAGGAAGCTACCTAAATGATAGAGCAAAATCCCAAAAAGGGAAGGCATCACTGATCAGTATTAGCAAAAAACTACGGGCACTCATAAAATTGTCTAAGGCCAGCTTCGAGAGAAAAATTGCACAGGACACTAAGGATAATCAAAAGGCTTTCTTTAGTTATGTTAGGAACCTGGGTGGTAATTCCCAGATATGCTCAGAATTAGTCCAAAATGACAAAAAATACACTGAACCCACAGACATTGCCAACATCCTAGCTGACAGGTTCAGCGCAAACTTCTCCCACCCTCCCCACCAAAAGGGCAAATATCTATTCCAGCAGAGTGCTGCCCCCCTGACATCTCAGATGCTCAGGTAAGAGCCGCCCTCTCCAAAGCAAAAAACACAGCATCAATGGGACCAGATGGTGTCCCGGCTCGTCCTACATGAACTCCAAGAAGAGCTAAACCCAAACATAAAACTACTGTTCAATCTCAGCCTTACTACAGGATATGTGCCCAAAGAGTGGCATACAGCAACAGTGATCCCTCTCCATAAAGGTGGTGCCTCAACGGATCCTGGAAACTATCGCCCCATAAGCCTGACTAGCTTGGTCTGCAAAGCTATGGAAAGGATCATCATGGACCTCATAAATAAAGATATTGGGGACCTACAGACACTGGATCCTACCCAGTTCCGCTTTGTTAAGGGCAGATCCTGCCTCTTAAACCTGGTTGATTTCTTTGAAACAGTCACTAAGGCCATTGATGAGGGGAAGGTGGTCCACACAGCCTACCTGGACCTCGCAAAAGCCTTTGATACAATACCCCACTCAGGCATTATAGATAAGCTCACCAGCTTAAATATAAACCCCTTATGTCACTAGATGGATTGCAAACTGGCTCAAGGACAGAACCCACATGGTTAGAATTGCTGGAGCCATGTCAGACTCCAAACCAGTTACAAGTGGCGTCCCACAAGGCTCAGTCCTGGGACCTCTTGTTCGGTATATATTTCTCAGAGGTACAGGCCAACATGGAAGGACTGTGGCTAACCAAGTTCACAGATGACTGCAAACTGGGTGCCATAATCGACTCTCCACCCGACACAAGCATCCTCCAAAAGGGCCTCATAGAAACAGACAACTGGTGCCAGAGCCATGGCCTCAAGCTAAATGCCAAAAAGTGTATAGTCATCCCCTTTGGCAAAAACAAAGGGCTCACAAATTACCACATAGGTGGTAATCCATTAAGTACAGAAGAAGTAATTAGGGACCTGGGGACCCAAGTTGATAGCAATCTCTCATTTGACAACCATGTGGCCAAAGTGGTTAGAAAAACATTTTATATAGCCCACCTAATCATGAAGGGATTCACATCTAGATCAGGGGAGGTCATCGTGCCTCTTTACTCATCCCCCATCAGGCCCATAATTGAGTACAATGCCCCTTTTGGGATGTACCTTACCAGACACCTGCAGCAACTGGAAAGACCCCAAAAGTACCTCACCAAGAGGATCAAAGGGCTCAAACAGATGCCATATGCTGCCCAGTTAAAGAAACTCCAGCTCTACTCAGTGGCATACCGCCTGTTGAGAGGCGATCTGTGCCTGACGTATAAAGCCATGTCCAACCCGGAATTAATGGACATGCTGCACCTCAGAAAATCCAAATCCCATCGAGCTACGCGCTCGAGAGACTTGAACCTCAGCACTGAAATAAATAGGACATGCTGGAGGGACAGATTCATAACCCAGAGGCTCCCTTCACTCTGGAATAAAATCCCAGTCCAGGTTAGGCAGAGTCCCTCATTGACTCTCTTCAAGAGGAATCTTGATGAGTGGATGGGAGATCGTAGGTTTACCCAGGGTATCACTCAGGGTATCACTTCTGTGTCACTGTTAGACAGAGGCACAGTATATTAACCTTGTAAAAGGGCATAGCAAAATAAATTTAAAATGGGTGGCGAAAGCCAAACACATTCTGACTAGGCTTATAAATGCCCTAGGGCAGATAGCCTAGTATGAACCTATGAACCTATGAACCTATAACTTTTGAGAATAATAGTACTACAGATAACCTTTTGAAAAATGCCCTAGGGCAGATAGCCTAGTATGAACCTATGAACCTATAACTTTTGAGAATAATAGTACTACAGATAACCTTTTGAAAAATAATTTACAATATAAATTAACTAAAGAACAAAATGTTAGTATTGCTAAATAATTTTCATTTAAAGAATTAAAAGATCAAATTAATAATATTAAAACAAACAAAGCACCAGGTCTTGACAGTTTAATTCCAGAACTATATAAATTAATGCCAGATAATATTTTATGTATATTACTAAAAGTATTTGAACAAGTTAAAACTGCATTAACTACCCATCCCTCCCTCTTGGCATTATTCTTTTATTATCCCATTCTTAAGGAAGATAGAGATCCCAAACTTTGCTCTTCCTACAGGCCTATATCATTATTTAATGCAGATTATAACATGTTCATGTCTATTCCTGCTAAAAGATTAAATCTAATGAAGCCAAATTTAACAAATGAGGATCAGACTGGATTTATTTTATACAGAATGGTTGAAGATAATATTATTAGACTTAACACTCTAATTGATATAGCTAATAAAAACCAAAAATAATTGTTGATAATAAGTTTAGACTTAGATAGAGCTTTTGACTCTGTCAGTTGTCCTTAGCCATTTAAAGTGCTTAAAGAATATAATTTTTCTGAAAAAGTTATAAATCTTATTGTAGACCTTTATAGTAACTTTTTCTCTTTTATTAAAATTGGTTCCTTCTTATCTAGCTTGTTTAAAACATTAATGCACACTAAATAAGGATGCCCCCTGTCCCCTTTATTATTTGCTTTAGCCATTGAACTTTTGCAAGTTACATTAGGTCTGATGATAAAATTAAGGGATTTTCAATAGATGGTAATTATAGTTGTAAAATCCAACTATTTACAGATGTTATTTTAATAACTAGTGGTGACATTAAAGTATCACTGCAACAAATAACTGTTTCAATGGACTATTTTGAAAAAGTTTCAGGTTTAAAATTGAATAATAATAAAACAAAAACTTTACTAATAAATAAAAACAATGTTAAATATTTAAAGGACTTTAAAATGTTTAACTGGATTAATACACAAATTGATTACGTTGGAGCTGTATTACATCAACTATAAAGGATTTAATTGTAGCAACTTATAATAATTTAATAAATATAATAAACAAATTAATTGAAAATTGGACTAAATCGTTTTTTTGCAATAGAAGACTGACGACTCACTTTGTAAAAATGATTATTTTGCCAAAAGTCCTGTTTTATGTGCAATCATTAATAGTTCTTCACACCAAACTTTTTTTTAAAAAGTTGATATCTATTCATATTAATTTTTTATGGTTTCCTAATAAATCAAGAATATCTTTTGATTGGCATACTAAAGGTTGGCAGGAAGGAGGTATAGGTTTCCCAAAAATTGAGCTGTGCACCAAGTCTACCATTCTAAATATAATATTACTGTGGTTAAACTCTTCATATCAATGTAATTGGAAGTCCATTCATGAAAGATTACTTAATAATAATAGACATATTATAAATCCTAATTTTCTATCTAGAATAAATACATTTTACTGGATTTTGAAAGATTTTTGTCTAAATGATAGGAAAATCTAATCTCTACTTCTTTTGTAGATTATATTATATGTATGTTTGAAACATTTATGAATTCCAACTATGTATTAAAGATTTACTGTTTCGATTTTCCCTATACCTAATACTAGTGTTTATTTAGAGACATTTAATACAAGTAAAATGTTAGAATTTAAAGAAACAAATTTAATATTCTGGCATCAATTTTTAAATTGGAATAAAGTATGCACTACAGCTCTTCATCTTGTGAAATATTGCTTAGATAAAAATACTTGGTTAAATGTACAGAGCAGTAAAAAATTTCTAAGTGATAAAATTAAAATCTCCATGGGTTATCAGGGAAAGCATATTCCTAAAATTATGGGACTTCTTTTTAATATTAACAGTAAATTATACAGCAATAAATCTTACTTAGCAATAATATATAAGATCCTAAGAGTAGAATTCCCATCTTTAGATTAATCCTTTAAAAATCAATGGGGCTGAATTTTCTAATAGTGACAAAAAGTTAATTCAAAAGTCTAGTGGTAAGACTACATCTTCCCTTTACTGGATAATTTATACTTTGAAATTTATTCACAGAGTTTTCTAACCCCTATCAAAATTTAAGTAATATATATATATATATATATATATATATATATATATACACATATAACTGGGATTTATATAAAACTGGGAAAATTAATTGCTGAAGATGTAATGATCATTCTGTCACAGACTGGATTCATATGACACTAGAATACAAAATAGTTACATCATTCTGGATTTAATTCATTGATTTTATTTAATGCTCCAACTCCAGAGTATATTCCTAAATCACAAGTGGTTCTCCTTTGGTCCATCTCAGCCATAGCAAGGCATGTAGTTACAAAAAAACTGGAAATGAAGATGTTTGCAAGAAAGAACTGTTAACATTAAAAATGAAAACATCTGATTTTACACATCAAAATAGATATTGGCAAAAGTTAACTGATTTGATGGATAAATATTAATGGCTTGGTTTGTTTTACCAATTTTTGTTGTGGACGTTTGTAAATAGTTTTTTTGTTAATTTTATGATTAATTGAGTTTGTACAGTTTTGATTTTTCAAAATTTAATAAAGATTTATCAGATGTTCTCTTTTCAAAATACGGTGGAATTTGAGATGGTGAAACAAAGCTAAGGATAGTAACAGTTGTAAATCAGGAGGGCTATGGATGCTTGCATTGGGAGAAATTATCCAGATGGGTACAGCTTTTCCAAGGTGATTAAAGAAAAGAGTCTACTTTACTGATGGAGCAACACCATCACAAACAAGGCAGCAGCATCACTAAAATTTACTTTCAGACAAAGCATTTCTAGCAGAATCTTTCTTTTGGGAATGCCCTGGTCATGAACTTAGGGTTCCCAATAGCATTCTTATCCAATTCTTTAACTAAAAACTTTATTTTGACACCAGATTTTTTTTAAGAAAAGTGCCTTGGTGGTGCTTTTCAATAATACAGTCATGGTTAAAAAAGATCAATTTGGGATCACGTATTTCACCTGGGTATCAAAATAATACATTGATCAGTAAATTAATAAATAAAGGTAATGTACTATAATACTATCAGTGTCACTGTTCTGGAGCAGTTTCTTCATTCCTGATTCTTAAAATGGATGCCAGTTACTTCTATGGTGAACTAAATAATTAAGTCATATCTCACAAACTAGTTTAGAAAAAAATTGTAACAAATATTTTTTTACATTTTGAGTCAGGTACTTTACAAACATAATAGTGGAATTACTGTTATTCTATATCTGGAATTAATAGTTGAAAGAAGTAACATACTGCTACATTTCTATTACAGTTAGAAATATTGCTTGAAAAATGAAATTGTCATGTTAGCTTCAGAAGTTAGTAGCTTAGTTAAGCCATGAGTTCTACCTATTCACACAGAATGTTCTCTTACTACAATTTCCAAAGGAAGCTTCTTTATGGTACTAGGGCACTTACTTTCAAAAATGCCTATAGATGGTGGGCAAGATGGTGAGTGGTTAACAGCACTGTTTTTTTAGCTCTGCTTCATTTTAACTTCTCTGACAGGAACTTTACTAAAGAACCTCAAAGGGAAGATTTCAAAACTTGATGGATTTATAGTTGAGCATCTGATTTACTACAAAAATTAACAAGTTTGAAACTCTTTTAAATGCTTTTTCCTGTCAAGAAAACTAGAAAGAACTAATTGTCTCAGAATGAGCCATTCTAAGCCCAGTGTACAGAACAGTACTATGAAAAAGGACATACAGGCTATACTAAGTAAAATCACTGAGTTATCTGTAAAGACAGATAAATTAGAAAGCAAAATGGACAATTTTAAAGAGGAATGTAATAAACAAGCTGAAGTGCTGAGTAAATCTCTTAAACAACAATAATCACAGATCTCGAGTATAGAAGAGGCACTGTCTGATTTTGATAGATGATTACTTGAAAATGAGAATACCACCAAATTTCTTCTGAAACAAAACAACTTATTCAGGGATAAAATAGAAGACTTAGAGAACAGATCTAGAAGGAATAACATCAGGATCTATGGGATTCCAGAAAAAGATGAGGGAGGCAGTATGATTCAATTCCTTAATACCTGGCTGCCTGAAACTTTGAACCTTTTATTTATTTTTATTTTTTTATTTATTTAACATTTGTTGACCAAGAAAGTCAAACTAGGACAGAACCTATTTTCAGCAGAGGCCTGGGAAGAAACACTCCAGCTACATATCTTTCGATGGGGGAGGAAACTGGAGTACCCAAAAGGAAACCCATGTGAATGCAGGAAGGACAAGCAGACTCTGCACAGAAGGCACCCCAGATGAGACTCAAACCAGAGAACCTCTGGCTATGAGGAGACAATTTTAACCGCTGCACCACTGCACCACCCAAGTGCTGCCTGAACCTGCATGAAGCTTTTTCCTTTAGCATTGAAAGGGCACACACAGATCACTTCATAAATTCATAAGAAGTTACCAGGCTAGTGGACCGAGAACCTTTATAAGCCTAGCCATGTTAATCCCAAGTATCCCCATTTGTTCATTTGGATAGCTCACAGAACAAATTTATGAACAGAGCTGGTCTGTGATCAACACCAGCTACCATTGTCCATGAAGGACATGGGTGCCACCCCAGGGGTGAATTTGTGTTCTACCATCCAATTATCTAGGTTGCATTTGAATAGGGTCAGTGAGGATCTCTGCTTTACATGAATAGGAAATCTATTTCAGGGAAGTAGCAGTCTCTGAGAGACATATTTGTCAATCCAACATGTTCTGTTAGTGTCACAGGCTAGGTTGAGATCCCTAGAATGAGTGACTCGTGTGCCATTTGACTTGCAGATGTGCAGCATTTCCATTAGGGCAGGGTCAAGAATTGCCCTATAGGCCAGGCACAAGTTACCGCTCAGCAGCCTATAAGCTACAGAATAAAGTGACAGGGCTTTCAGCCTGTCCATGTAGGTCATGGTTTGCAGTCTGTGTGTTTTCTCAGTGAGAAACCTCTGAGGTCTATCCAGCTGCTGCAGGTGTCAGGTCAGGTACATGCAAAAGAGGGCATTATACTCTATTAGTGGTCTGACGAGGGCCGGGTACAGTGGAGCTACAACATCCCTTGACCTGAATGCTAGGCTATTGTTTACGAGGTGTGCTATGAAGAAGTCTTTCCTTACCATTGTTTTATTTATTTTATTTATTTATTTATTTATATTTGTTGACCGGGAGTGTCCGACTGGACGTAGGTCCATTTTCAGCGGAGGCCCGGGGAGAAAAGCTCCACAGTTAAAATAAACAGACAGTAGTTACATTGGATTACATAGCGATTAAAAATTTACATAGCAATTACTTACAACATATTTACAGATGAAGATCACAGTACATCAGTAGACAACTAGAATCTTTATCTATGAAGTACATAACAGACATTAACAAATGTTAAAAATAAGAAGTTCCTGCTGTATAATAAGTACTAGGCTTATGAGCATCTAAGCTTGCTATAATCAAGGTAGTTAGTGGAGTGGAAAGAAAGGTAGTAGTTGGATGGGGTGGATGATATTAGAGTGGGAGTTGCAAGGGCATAGCCAGCATGTTTTTAGGTGTGCTTTTAGTAAAGTTTTGAAGTGGGTGCATGATGGTATGGAGGTAATTGTGGGTGGGAGGGAGTTCCATAATTTGGCTATGGTGCAAGAGAATAGTGCTTCACCAGCAGAGTTATTGGCTTTAGTGATCTGCAAGTGATTTTTGTTGCTGGATCTTAGTGGTCTGGTGGTGCGATAGGGTTGGAGTAGATTCTGGAGGGATGGGACATTTAGTGGATGGTTTACTAGTTTGTGGGCGAGTGAGAGTTGATACCATTGAAGGAGGTGAGGGATTTCAAGCCAGCCCAGTTCAGCAAGTGAGAGACAGTGGTGACTATGGTAGGATGCCCCTGTGGCGAATTTGGCGATTTTGTTGTAGCAGGTTTCTAGCTTGTTTAGATCGCATTGCCTTTGGTTGGTATATATTGGAGAGGCATAAAGTAGGGTGGAGATAAGGTGGGAATTTGCTATTGAAATCTTTGCTACTTTGGTGAGAAGATGCTTATTTCTGTATAACGCTCCTAATTTTTTGTGGACTTTTTTTATGGTCATGGATATGTGAATGTCAAATTTTAGTTTATTGTCTATTTCCACTCCTAGCAATTTGGTGTGTTCAGTTGGGTATATAGTGGTATTGTCTTTTGCTGTGATGTTAAAGTGAGAGTTGTTTTGAGTATATTTGGTAGGTTGGAACATGAGTAGTTTAGTTTTGTTTGGGTTGAGTATTAATTGGGCATCGGATAACCAAGTTTCAACAGAGGAAAAGGCTTCCTGTGTGACTTTTTGCAGTTTGGGTAGAGACTGGGTTGAGCAGATGATGGTCAAGTCATCTTTGTATTGTATGAGTGTGCCATGTTTTGTGGCAAAGGCTAGATTATTGGTGAAAACAGAGAAGAGTAGGGGTCCAAGGATGGATCCTTGGGGAACTCCTATAGAGACAGGTAGTTGGGGAGATATGTCATTCTGCCATACAACAGATTGTTGGCGGTCAGACAGGTAACTCTGAAACCAGTTGGTGACTGATTGTGAGAAGGATAGGTTATTGAGGACAGAGATAAGTTGTTTGTGTGGGACCATGTCAAATGCTTTAGATAGGTCTAGGAAAGTAGCAGAGGAAAGATAGCCATTGTTTTTATGCGGAAGGATAGTGTTAGTAAAGGAGAGTAAGGCAGTGGTGGTGCTATGGTTTGGTCGGAAACCATGCTGAGTATTGGAAAGGAGGTTGTTAGTAAGGAGGTAGTCTGAGACCTGAGAGTGTATGCATCCCTTTAGTATTTTGGAGAGTGGAGAGAGAGAATAGCTATGGGGCAGTAATTGGTTAGTTCTGTGGAGGGTCCGGCTTTGTGGAGAGGGAATTATATGTGATACTTTCCACAGTGTGGGAATGTAACTTTCTGACAGAGATCGGTTAATCAAGCTGGATACTGGGTAGGCCAGAGCATCAGCTGCGATTTGTAGGTATTCACTTGGGAGGTTGTCAGCTGCTAATTTGGTGGGCTTAAGTTTAGTTAAGAGTTTTTTTTTATGTTGGAGGTAGGTACAGGAGAAAAAGAGAAGGCAGTGGGGAGATTACTAGTTAAAGGTGAGGGTTGGAGGGGATGGGGGTTGTGTTGTTTAGCTAGTGATAGTATGGTTTGTGTGAAGTGTGTGTTGAATGAGGTAGCAATATTTTCTGAGGAGTGAGGGATGTTAGGAGGAGGGGTACTGACTTTACATGGGTGGAGGATGGAGTTTATGGAGGACCAGAATTGTTTGGGGTTGTGTTCATAGGAGTCTAGAGCAGACTGGTAGTATTGGAATTTGTCCTGTTTTATTAGCTTTTTGACTATATTGCGTAGTTCTAGGAATTTCTGTCTAGTTGAGGGGGTTTTGGTTTTGCGCCAGTGCTCCCAGGCTTTATCCCTGTTTTTCATTTCTGACTTAGTGGTTTTCTGTAGCCATGGGGAGGGTTGTGCTTTGATTCTGGAAAGTCTTATGGGGGCATGGTAATTAAGGATGCTTAAGAAGGTAGTATTAAAAAATTCAACTGCATCATCAAGACTGAGGTACTTTAGAGGATGCCAGTTACATTCTTTGTGAGATGAGATAAATGTGAATGGGTTAAAGTATTTTTTTTTACGTATTTGACGGTAGACGACAGGTTTAGCTTGGTATAGGTATTTTTTCAGTAGGAATGTCGGGGAGTGATCACTGAGGCTATCTGATAAGCAGCCTGTTATATATGACTGGGGGCTCTTACTGACTAGTATCCAATCCAGGGTAGTGTGCTTGCTGGAGTTTTTATTTATCCTGGTTGGCGACTGGACTAGTTGGGTGAAGCCATGAAGGTTTACATGATGGGTTGGATGGTTGCCAGAACAGGATTGCCAGTCAATATTGAAATCACCTAAAATGATAGTTTCTTGGGGGAGATGGTGGGTAGACCAGCTGAGGAGGTTTTCTAGTGGAGGGATGTTTTGGCCAGGTGGGATGTAGCATCCAATTATGTTGATGGTTTTGTTTTGGTTTATTTTGAGGTTGGTATACATTATTTCTTCATTGCCTATTTGTGGAGCTGATGATTTTAAGATCTGGATGTTTAGATGCTGTTTAAATATTATAGCTACACCGCCTCCTTTCTTGTTTATCCGGTCTACTCTTAGTATGCCATAACCTGTAGGGAGTATTTGCTCACTGGTAATGTGAGGTTTTAGCCAGGTTTCTGTCAGGATGACTATATCTGGGGAGTACAAGTCTATGGTGGCATGGAGTTCATGGACTTTGTTGGATATACTTCTAATATTTAGGCTTAGTAGAAGGAAGTCATTTGGCTTTCTATTGGCTGTAATATGGGAGAAGTTGTAGTTTCTAGTCTGATTATGAGGACTGGGGTTGGAGATGGTAGGGCCAGGGTTGGGGTGGATATCTCCACTTAGGGCTAGTTTTGATATGCATGAGGTTATTAGTTTTCTCAGTTTTTGAATGTGTTTGTTTATAATAGAAACTTTATGATTGTGCTCTTTGGGTAATAGGTATGGAGGGTTACTATGTTAAGTTGTATGGATGCTTTATGTTTGAGTAATATAGTTGGTAGAATATGTGGAGGGTGCATAGGGATGGTTCTTGAGTTGGTGAGAGGGGAGCTGAGTGAGGGTGAGACATGAGTAGTGGTGTGAGTAGATAGTGGTTGAGTGGGGGAATGATGGAGCTGTGGTAGGATGTAAGATATGCAAGGAGAGTGCATGCAGTGAGCATAGGTAAGATATGCTTGTACATGTTAGTTGAGGAGATGTGATAGTAGTGGGAAGATGGAGGAGGTAGTGTTGGGTTAGCGCTGTGGTTAGCTACTGGAAATATGGGAGGGGTTTGTGAGTGTAATAAAGGTGGGACCACTGGGGGCAGGAAGGAATAGGGGGCAGGGAGGGGAGTGAAGTGGGTAGAGACCCTGCTAGTTGCTCTTATGAGGGGGCTGGAAACAATCAGGTAACAGAGTTAACTGATGACTGAACATATGATAGTGACAAGGGTGGTTGTAGTTTTAAAAATGGTGCCTGCCACAGGTAATATTTATTAACTTTGGGATTGTCTTAAGGTAATAAACAGGGAAGGGGGAGGGGAGAACAAGGGTGTGAGCAGGCAGTTCTTTGTACTGCTGCTAATGAGCCAAAGCAAAGACAAGTTAGTGTTTGAGAAACAATCACAATTGACCAAGGACTGCTCTGAAACTGTAAGTCATTTCTTAACCATTTCTCAGGTGGAAAAACAGGATAACCTTGTATCAGTAGGCGACTGTGGTCTCAGTTTAAATTAACAAACACACAGTATTGATCAGATTATGGATACTATTTGCTAACAGAAGGGAATAAGAGAGAAAGTGGAAGATGTGTGTGTGTGTGTGTGTGTGTGTGTGTGTGTGAGGGGCTGCTTACAAGCCAAAGCAGAGAGCTCTGCAGGGGAAAATGAATATTGGCTCAAACAGGTAGACACATACTCAAAGTTAACTTTAGCTGTTTGCAGACAGTTCAGACCCGGACTGCGTTTTTCTTATGAGAATGATAAAGGTGGTACCACAGTTGAATATTTAAGAGTGGTGTTAGGTTCAAAGATAACTTTAGCTGTTTGCAGACAGTTCAGACCCGGACTGCGTTTTTCTTATAAGAATGATAAAGGTGGTACCGCAGTTGAGTACTTAAGAGGAAATGCTGTGATGCTCCACTGGTGATGGGTCTACTGTTGGAGGTGGAGTCACCAATTTTGACAGAGTGTGTTTTGTCAGTTAGCCAATTAACTACCCTTCTAGTAACATAAGGGTTAATCCCTGTCTGTGAGAGTTTCTCAATGATGCCAAAGTGGGGAATTGTGTCGAAAGCCTTGGCAAGGTTGAGATAGGTTGTGTGCACTGTCTTACCTTTGTCCATGGCCTTGGTGACATTCTCACAGAAGTCTAACAGGTTTAATAAACGTGATCTATCCTTAACAAAGCCAAAATGGATTGGGTCCAGCATTTGGAGGTTGCCTATGTCCTTGTTGATACGGTCCATGATAATTCTTTCGATGGCCTTGCAAATGAGGCTGGTTAGACTTATTGGTCTGTAGTTCCCAGGGTCAGTTGATAGCCCCCCTTTGTGCAGGAGAATACTGTTGCTGTTCTCCATTCTGCAGGAACATAGCCAGTTCTGAAGCTATGATTAAAGAGAATGCCAAATGGGTCCACTAGGCTTTGTTTTAGATTGTTTAGTAAACAACCTGGGACATTATCTGGTCCGAGTGAGGTCATATTTTTGGCCTTGGCTCATCTTTAAAAAAATCTCACCAAGGTCAGTGATTGCAAAATGTTTTTCAAGCCAAGTTAAAGATTTAGTCTTAAAAGCCACACGAGCTAACTATCCAGTTAACATTAAAGGAAATACTATAAGATTTGACAATGACTATTCTACATTAATGATATCCAAGAGAAAAGCATGTGTGCCACTTGTTAAAAGCTTAAAGAAAAACAAAATTAAAGCACAAATCTTGTATCCAGCAAAAATAAGGATTCACCTTCCAGAAGGAAAGAAGATTTTTAACACCTTGGAAGATACAATGGACTTTATACAGATAAATAAAATTCTAGAAGAAACAGAAATGGACTGGACTTTATCAACTTCTTTGAATAGAAATGCAACAAGAGATGGTTGGTTAATAAAAAACAAAAACAGTAAAAAACTGACAGACAAATGAAAATCAATGTATTTCATGGTTATTAATTCTCAGTAATTTAAATAAGTGTTTGAATACTTATGAACAGGTGCTGCACATTAATTTTGTACAAGGTAAATCATTTCTTTCTTTCTTTCCTTACTTCAGATGGTCACTAGTTCCTTTTTAAAATGGTATAGTTTGATTCTTTTAGCTATGTATGAAATTAAAGCCACTTATTTTCACTTAGAGTTTAAAAGGTTAAACTGTTCATTGTATAAAAAGTTAATTATTATTTTAATGAAACATGTTAAGAGGCACATTTTTCTGATATCTTGGCATAGTTGAGTAATGTACTATTAAATATAATACAAGATTCAACAAATGATACTAAAGAGGCATGTTAATTTCCATTCTGGGTTATTAAAATGGTCGAGTAGTGTGCTACTGATAGTATACTTGACATGGCACAGCACCCAGGAAAGACATGCTATGTTATAAACAAAGTATAAAAATATTGCTTTTCACATATATAAAAGTTGTTACTGGAATGAGAGCAAATAATTAGAGTAACACGCACACTTTTACAAATCAAACCTGAATGAAACAAAACTATCATTTTTTTAATGCAAGTTTATATGCTATGTCTACTTTAAAAAATGACAATCTGCTTTATATTAAACATCTCATACAAATAGTGCTTGCTGAATCATTAAATGTTATTTCTTTGAGTGCAATGGCTTTTTAGTGGTTAGAGATTTTTTTGTTGTTTTTTTGGTGGTTTGGGGTTTGTGGGATTGATGTGTGGTGTGGAGGTGGCTGGAATTCACTTGTGAGCTTTTTTGTGTGAATTGCAACTGATGGACTGTTCATTTTCAAGGCCTTATCATGAAAACCAGCTTGAAACAGCTTAGAGTCATGAGTACTTTTGTGATGCTGTGGAAGTTCTGAAAATTCTCAGAACTGCCCAGATTACTTCTTCCTGTCTAAAATTAATAATTATAATATTGTGAATCATATGCTAAGATTTCAATGAATACATGTTGGATAATAAGCAAAACACAGTGAACTACATTCTAAACCACCCTCAGTTATTACATAGTTCTGAATGCTTGCTACTTATAGAATATTTGACATGCAATAGCACCCAGGAAAGTTATACTATGCTATAAACAAGGTATAAAAAATATAGTTTCTTATATATATAAAAATTATTATTTGAATGTTACCAAATAATTAGAGTAACATTCATACTTTTCCAAGTTAAAACTGGATCACAAATAACTCATTCTTTTAATGCAAGTTTGTATTTGACACCTCCTTTAAAAAAATGACAGCCTGCTTTGTATTAAACATCTCACACAAATAGTGCTTACTGATTCATTAAATGTTAGTTACTTCTTTAACTACAATAGCTTTTGGTACTTTTCCGTTATCGGGGCAACACTGTTAATGCGGTTGCTGAGCTCCAAATCCAGTGTCCAACTGTGTATGGTTGATTTTAATCTTAACAGGTGTGTGTAAAATGTAGTGGTTACGGCTTATTTTTTTAAATATTATCCATGTAATGATTTGACACATGCCTGGTAACATTAGCATCAAAAATACATGGTTTGACAGTGGATTTGCAGCTCAGCAGCTGCATCTACACTGTTTGCCCGATAACAGACTAGTTAAAAAAATTGCCAAATAACGGAATATAAAAAAAAATCAAAACAACAAACAAAACAAATGAGTAGTATTAAAGTGTTTCCTTTTTTAAAGCATCAGCCACTGATTTAGCAAGGCATCACTGACAACGGAAATGACCGCTGTTGGGATGTACTAATATTTTATTTTATGAAGGGTTAACATAATTACTTCAATTCCAAGTCGCATCTTAACAACTTCTGTGTTGTAAGCACTTCAAGGCAAACATATACATAGCCATTTCCCTGCATTTCTAACATCATTTCATGCCAAAAGAAGTACAATCCCTCTGATGAAATATATTCATCATGAGTATGTGTTCAAGTTTCGCCACTTGAGAACTGCATGGACTACATGTGAATTACGACACTGTAAAGGGAGATAGTTCATTTCATGCCAAGTAATGTGGTGTGTATAGCAAAATTAAAAAAAGGCCTGTTATCTGAATTGGAAGTATTTCTTTATTTTTCTACTTTCTGTCCTTGTAACTTAGCGAGGCAGTATTTTAAACGTGATCGTTCAGCTGTAATCTAGGACCTTAACACATCTGTTAATGAGATGTGGGTACGATTTAAAATAACTTCTATTTTTTACAAATAAACAAATACATTATTGCAACAAATAATTTGTACAGACAAGTGGTTAACAGACATGCTAACGAACTGGATTACAGCTGAACGATCGTGTTAACAGTGTTGCCCCGATAACGGAAAAGTACCTAGCTTTTTTAGTAGTTAACATACTTTGAAATTATGTTTATTTTTTTTTTAGTGGTTTAGAAGGATTTGAGGGATTGATGTATAAATTAGAGATGGCTTGGATTCACTCATGAATCAATGTTTTTGTGTGATAAACTGTTCCTTTGCAAAGCCCTTGTCACGATAACCAGCTTGAAGCAGCTAATTTGGAATCATGAGAACTTTTATGATGCCGTGGGAGTTCTCACATTCTAAGAACTATCCAGGTATCTTCTTCCTGACTAAAAGTAAATAATCACAATATTTTGAATCATGTGCTAAGATGTGAACGAATACAAGTTAGATAATAATTCAAAGACAAGTGAATTGCATTCTAAACCACTGTCAGTTATTAAATAGTTCTCAATGATTGCAGTATACCAAAAGGATAATTTATATACTAGCCTATAGAATGACACTTCTAATAAAAAAATAGGATTGTGTTTCTCTGTTTTGTCCCTTTTTAATGATAACAAAACTTAATATCAAAAACAATTTATTATAGAAAGTGAATCTTAAAAGGGAAGAGTTTTCATATGTTTGTTCAGATACTATTAGACATAACATTTAAGGAAAAAAATAGGACTGATTCTAACAGTACTACTAGATTAAACAGTATCAAATATATAAGGGTAAATATAAATGTTTTATTATATGACACGCTATACTATAGCTAAAATTTAAAACCTAGGAGTATAGTAATAGCACAAGACATAGTATATAAACAGAAGTAGAAATAGATCAGAATAAGTAAATATGTATATAGTTAAAGAGTAGAAATATCTCTTAAAGGGTGGGAGGTTGGCTTACTGTTTAAGGTGTTCACCTTATAGGAAATGAAGGAGGGTTTGATTCTCACATAGGGCAATTGGCTGGGATTTAATGGCCCACAAGGACAGTTAGCTTGGTGTTAATTCATGAACTTATAGAAAAAATATAAAGTCATCTAACCTATAAATTAATAAACGTGAAAATAACAACTGACTTCCTCCCTATAGTACACCAGGGAGTTAATGTGAGGTACAGACAAAGATGACTGTAGAGATATTCAGTTTGGTCAACTTATAATAGAGATTATGAGCACTTGTTTAACTTTTCATATTCATAATAACTCAGGGGTATTTTTTAAAAGATGATGCACACTAAAAGCATTAAGACACATTAATATGAATCAGAAGCATGTGCTAAGCTTTGTCTAATGGAACGTTTGAGAGGTAGGTTGTTCATTTTTTCAATAAACTAGGAATACATTATTCCATGGTAGGATGTTTTAGGGTTGTATCATTAGGTAATTTTTTTATTAGTTTCAGAAGTTTTGTCCATAGCTGAAGATTTCATTCTGTTATATATATAGTATATAACAAGTTATGTACATAGATGCAATTTCATTATACTTGTGTTTTTTTCTCTTATATAAATGCCTGATTTTAAATGCTTATCTATTAATATTAATATTAATGGATTTAATAATCCAGTAAAGATGAGGAGTCTGTGCAAATGCTTGCAGTTAAATAAAGCTCAAATAGTATTTCTATCTCTCTCCATCAAGTGCAGTTTCCCTTAAGAGCACACAGAGACCATAGTCAGTCCGGGGCTGGTTCCACCCTCTTTCTCCAGATCCCTAATAAGACTCCCCACTGGCACAGCTATAGGATTGAGATCTCAGCTGAGTGGCCAAGGCAAGACCTCAAGTACCCTCCAGTCCTCAAGTGTCCCACCAGTGCTTCGTGGCCATGCCCAAGTAGCTGACACACACACTTTGAGGTTTGATTGATACACACACACACCTGGGAAAGACTGGCACAGGTTTATTAGCTATGCTCCCTTCTACCCAGACTGTAAGGTAGTTATCACTGCCACCAGCCATATCCTTATCAGCTACTTTAAAGCCCTTAACAAGGGGTGCCCAAACTTAGTGTGTAATGTTACTGTTTAATACAAATTATAGTTTGACCAAGAGCAAGGCTATTAGGAGTGGCATACACAGTGTCACTAAGCAAATATGCAAGCACTCTCAGAACTTTAATATGTCTCACAAATATCAGCCACAATGAAAGGTTTAAGTATGTTTAATACACGTTTAGGCAATTCCTATTGGAACTACTACTCAAAAATTAGTAATGAAGACTTCTGTGAAGAATACAAGAAACTAATATTAAAATCTACAGGTAAAACTACATTTTCATTATATTGGAAATTTTTCACTTGGAAATGTTTACACAGAGCTCTTGTCACTCCTAAAAAAGTACAATTGTATATACATCCAATAGAATGAAATGCTGGAGAAGTGATTCTGAAATAATAGCTGATTGGATGCATATGGTATATGAATGTGAAGTCATCTCCCTTTTTGGAAAGAAATTAATAACTTTATTCAAGCTCTATGGTCAGATAGATGTAATATTTCTAAATCTTTAGTTTTATTTAATGCTCCTATTCCTGAGATAATTCCAAGAATCCAAGTGCATCTACTTTATCTATTCTTGCTATAGCCAGAAAAGTAATTACTAAAAACTGGAAACGTAAAGTTACCTCCTCTAGTGTTGAATTTATTAGTAAGGCAAAATTGTTTGCACTAGTGAATTGCATACTATAAAGATGAGAACTTCTAATATTCCACATTCATAACAATCTTGGTTTAAATTTAAAGACTTGCTTCAAAAATATTAATTGTCGTTGATGTATAACTTTGATGTATTGATCAGCTGTGGACCTTTGTAAATAGTTATTTGTTTGTTTTATAATGTATGTATTTATTTATTGTTTTAAATTAAAACCAAATAAAAATTAAAACATGCCTCTAGATATAGCAGCGTTTTCTTAAATTTACTTATGACTTAACATACATGCTTTAAAAAGTAAACAGAGTTTGAACCCTGAAGGAACATGGCATATAAAAAGTGCAAGACACCACTGTTGGATTTCATTCTGATTATGATGCTTATGAAGAAGGTGTCATCTGATTGACTGTATTATCCTTCCTTTTGTAGGCAAGCAGTAGATTTTAACAATAACCACTTCTTTCTTATGGACAGTTATAACTATTTGCTCTTGATCAGTGGCTATCTTATACTTTGCTAAATTATGTATTCCCTTTTTCACTTTCTCATTAACCTGTAGAATCTTTTTTTCATACAAGGTCTCTCATTTGTTCTTAGTTGTCCACTGCCTTATGTCATCTCCCTTTTAGGTGATAGTTTGCCAATGAACTTCACAGACCATCACACTAAAGCGTGAGTTTTTTTTTAGTTTTGATTTGCGTATTTATTTTCATTTTTTCATTATCCACTATTTTTTGGCCAAATATACACAAGTTATGGGTGCATATCACAAAATCGAAAGCTGACAAGTTCGAAGCTCAAAACTTTGAACTTGCAACCTTGAAAACAGAAAACATCGAAACGTAAAGTGGAGATCGCCATAGAGTGTGGGAAGGGAAGATTTCCCTTTACTGCACTGTAGTGCGATCTCAGAGTTGGTATATTTAAGCAGCGAGGGGTGTGGGGGTGCAAGGGGGCTTGCCCCCCTTCATAGAGCAATTTTTGTGTTGTTTTGGGTGTTTAGTGTTTTTTTTTTACGTTTGATGTTTTACGTTTTTTAGGTTGCCAGTTCGAAGTTTTGAGCTTCGATATTGTCAGCTTTCGATCATATGATATAAACCCTAAGTTGCCACAGAGGATTAAGGCTTTAAGATGTTATCAAGCTGCACCCTGTAGTCAAGGGTGCATTGTTTGATTCATTCCATCTTCATTTGCCTAACAAGTGACTATGAACATCTTAAGTAACCAGAGACCTTTCCCAGGTTGCCCTTGAAAAGGTACACTTGTATCCAGTGGACTTATCAGGTGAACAGACAAAAATAAATCAGAGCAGGTTCTTGTAGATATCTGCTTGACTTCCCCTTTTGCATAAACACTGATGGCCCTCATGATTTCTTTCAGGAGGCTTCTAAGACTTTTAAAAACTCAAACTCACCTTCTCCACAAATAGAGGAGCTTCCATCAGACATTAATTTTCTCCTTCCCTCCCTCCCTGCCTTGATCTCCAACATAAAGGAATATACTACTGGCAAAATAATCTCAGCCCTCTTCCATGACCTTTCCAAAGCCTTTGATACCATTTATCACCCTCTTCTTCTCCCCTAGCTCTCTAACACTGTTCTGTCCCCCCAAACTCTAAATTGGTTCTTCAGTTACTTAAATCAAAGACAGCAGGCTGTTAGATGTCAAAATGCCATCTCTCCTTTCCTTAACACCACCACCAGCATTCCCCAAGGTTCCATACTTGAACCAATCCTATTTAGTATATTCATAAATAACTTCAACTCATCCCCATCTCAAGGAAACATAACTCAGTATGCAGATGACTCCATCATCATCTGCTATGCCAACTCTATCTCTGACTTACATTAACTCAAAATGCCTTCTCTTCAACTGAAACCTTGATGCAAAACAACCACCTTGCCCTAAATCCCAAAAAACTAAAATCATACTCTTCACCCCCCAAAAAAAAACAACCCCCATTAAACAAAACTGAGTTCTCCATCTTCTCTCTTGATAAATCATTAATAGAGGTCGTTACCCACACTACACAAAATGCCTTGTAGTCACTATTGATGAACACATGAAATCTGACCTTCATATACAACAAAACATCCAGAAAACACACTTTAAACTAGGTACCCTCAATAGGCAGAATCACTTCCTAAGCCCATCCACAAGAATAATCCTAGCGACAATGTACCTACTGCCCTCTCTCCTCCATGGTGCTCTTCTACTTACTAATTTACAAAACTCCTCCAAACTCAAACTTGAGACTTGCTACAATAAAATAGCCAAATTTGCAACTAACTCCTAATACTGCGTCCATCACTGCACTGTTCTACACTCACTAAAATGGCTAGAACTACCCAACTACCTCTCCTACATGCAGTTAACCACAGCTCATAAAATACTCTTCAGACCCCAAGACTGTCCTGCCCTAAGTTCAACATTCAACTACTGCCACCCAAACAGGCCCCTTACATCAGGGGATCAGAAATTACTATAAGTCCACAAACCTAATCTCCCTCCTGGTAAGCTCCTTTACTCTCACTCAGTAGCCAAAAACTGGAATGATTTACCTCTAACCATTAGATCAACTCATAACCCCTCTCACTTCAAAATGTCCTTTTATACCCATTTTTCCTCATGCTCGAAACGTACTTGCACCAAGCCCCTATAGTATCTCCACTCCACTTCCTGTCCCCCCTGTTCCTTGTATGTAACAATATTACTGTACGTAGTACTTACACTCTCAATATACCATGCAACTGCACAAACTGATTGTACAAAACTGTAACTTTAGTTAAAAATTCTCAAGTTTAAAACTTGTACAAACTACTCCTTTATTGATTGTAATGTCTTTACAAATTAATTGTAATTTCTTCTACTTCTTTGTAACTTTAAACTGTTAATTTTTGTACTGTGGAGCTTTTCTCTCCCCGGGCCTCCAATGAAAATGGGTTCTGTTGGCCTATTGGACTATCTCGGTAAACAAAAAGTAAATAATAAAATAAAATAAATACTTAAATCCAGGTTACTGACATCAAAAATCAGATGTCTTCCACTTTACTCTCTGATTAGATAAGTTATTTTGATTTTTCATTTCATTCCATGAAAGTGTACCGATTTTCTTGACATACTCTGTTTCCAAATTTTACTGGGTTATTCTTTTGTGATCATTACAGGAACTCTGATACAGAGATATAGAAACCAAGCTTTGTCTTTATACACTTCTCCCGTTCCATAATGCTTCATCCTTCGGTAACTGGCATCTCTAATTTGTTCACTTAAAAATAAAAAAAAAAAACATAATACCTAAAATTAATCTCCTACATGTTTGGCTGTCCAAGCACAAACTGTTTTTATTAGACTCTAACGTTTGCTTGCCTTCCTCCTTCTCCAGCATTGTGCATTGTAAGTTCATTGAGTTTGATTCCTTCTGCCTTCACTTGTCTACTGTTTGACTATGAGCAAGTCACTTAACCAGAAGGTGTTTTTAGACCTCCACTGATATGGGCCTCAATACAGCTAAATAAAAGTAAAACATCTATATATTTATAGATTCTTTTGCAGACCACATATCATTTCTGTTGCTGTTCTTCAAACTGCCAGTATTGTGTTGATATCCTTCAAAACTTACAGTTACCAGAGCTAAAGGCAAGGCTAAACCACTGGAGATGTAGGCACATTGCCTAATTTACAGATGAATCAGCCAAGGAAATGCTCCAGCATGATGTTACATGATTTAAATTTAGATTATTTTTTAAATAGTAAGCAGTGAGCCAGTCCATAGTCTGATGTTTCTATTATGTAATAACAGAATGAATGCTTTGTCATTGGCTATAAATTAGCTGAGAAAAATAAGCATCAGCTTTGTAATCACAAACCCAAACATTCTTGAATGATGGGGAGTCTGATGTCCTTATTTATTGTACATAAATTTACTATTCACTATTCGTTTTATCTTACAGTTCTCTAATGTCAATCATCCCAGTATCAAATTTTTTAACTAATTTTTTTAACACAAACAGAATCAACATGCCCATTGTTGCCTTGCATAGCAAATGGTTTGTTTTTTTTTGTGTATAGTAGTACTAGGGAATGCAGTCTCCCAACTCCAAAATAAATAATTAAATATCTTAAATTGTATGAGGATCACAACCACTTCAGTCTCAAGTATCTAGACTTTATTTAATTGGTTAAATTGAAAGTGGTTTGTCCTCATTTCATGCATCTTCTATCCTGCAACTCGGCACTCTCACCTATGCACCTTCTCATGAGCTTTAAAGACATGCAGGTAGGTGCGTGTGGATTTGGGTATGCCTTCCGTGAAGGCTGGGCATCAGGCTGGCAACTCAACACTGTAAAAATCCACTGCCAATCAATCTGCGCACCGGTGATCCGCTGTGGTGACCCCTAACCAGGAAAAGCCGAAAGACATTGCCATCTAAAATTCAGAAGGCTCATCTTCTGGAAGCAGAAATGTGTTTGCTTGGGGGGCTGAGTCCAGTAAGAAGCAGTCACTGTGATTCATTCCAAATGGGTTTCTTATTGCAGAAAATGTCAGTGGTCTTCTTAATGTAGGGCCATAGCTAAACTGTTTATGTATATTTTAGGACCACGTTTTTAACTCTACATACTTCTGAAATTACCACTAGAGACAGAGGTGGTATTTGTTATCATATTCAGAGTAGCAGGAATGTTTATGAGGCAACAGCATCAACAGATACAATATAACAATACATAAAGGAACAGTAGGTTAAAAGACAGGTCATTCTTTTTACGTGAGAAATATTTATATTAATCTTATTTAATAGATTAAAAGTAATGCTACCAACCCTAATCAGTAAGTTTCAAACTGGATTTATTATTATAAGGCAAACATAAGACAATAGTAGAAGAGTAGTAACATTAATTGATTATGTGAATATTAAAAATAAGAATTTTGCAGTTATCTGGGATATTAAAAAGGCTTGTAAACTGACCATATTTTTAAGGACCTGGAGATATTCAGTTTTCAGGATTCTTATATAAAATCACCAAATGCATTATACAAAAATTCATTAGGGCACATTAAAATAAGGGCATGTGTCTCCCAAGCAATCAGAATCACAAAATGAGCTAAGCATGGTTATCCCATTTCACCTCTATTTGCTTTTTCTGTGGAGCTATTAGCACACCCCATAAAAAATCGCTAATATTAAAGTTTTAAAATTTGGAGAGTGAATGCAGCTACAAAATATAATTGTTTGCACATAACACATTATTGATATTACCTAGTGTTAACTCATTCATACACATGTATATCATAAATTAAAAAGGTCTATAAGTATCTCTAAGCTAAACTTTAATGAGGGTGAGACAAATACAATACTAATAAAGGATAAGGAAGGTCAAATAGTTGCAGACGTATAAATATAATTGGGATTGTAAAGCAACAATGGGAATTATATTACCTATAAATTTAGATAATGTAATACAAATTAAGTATAACATAGTTTTAAAAATGCAAAGGATGTAATTTTAAATTGGAACAAGATATTTTTACACTTAGAGATAGGCTGAACTTGATCAAAATGATCAAAATAATAAAATTTATATTTTACCAGAAGTACTACTTAAGTCAAATGCATCTCTCTCTCTCTCTATCTCTTTTTCCTCTGGTCTCCCTTTTACCTTCAAGCTTGCCACTGGACCACTCAGCTGACCTATTTTTCTCCCTGGGGTAGAGCCCTTAAGCCTAATGTATTCCTTAGAACTGAGGGTTATGTGACCCAGGAGTGGTGTCATCATCCACTTGGGGACATGGGTTCTTTATGGCCCTAATTCCCTTCATGTATTCTGTATGCATTCTTCTGGAAGGGCATGCAGTAGGCATAGCATAAGGTTGTCAACTCAGTTCTGCACATTATGCAAACCCACAAACAACCCTGCCTCCTAGGATGAACACATCATGTATGTTTCTCTGGTTTCCACCAGGAAAAATGGAGCACATTGCATATCCTGGGCATGCATTTCAACCCATTTTCCATGAAAGCTGTAGGAGCACTTAGCCTCTTCACTTTCTTCCCTCCCTAGTTAGTTCCAGCAGGGGCCAGAATTGCTATTCAAGCTCCAATCACTTGAGTAGTAATCATAGCTTTATCCCTGTATGCCAGTGGAGTGGCCAAATACAGCTATAATTCCAAGTAAAACACATATTAATAATTTAAATAAAATAATCATTACTTTCTTGTGCCATCCAAATAAATGGAGTGGCATATTTCAACATCATGCTAGATTGTGGAAGAATGGCAGAACAGGTTTTCGGAACATAGAATCTTATATAATGAAGAAAACTCCGCAGAAGCTGTACTGTCCCAGACACAGCCTATGATGAGAGAAGAAGAAGAGACATCCTAGAAGAAGTAAGAATAGCACTAAGGAAAATGAAAGCAGTAGGGTCAGATGAGGTCACAGTAGATATAATAAAGATGCTGGGAGAGGTAGGGGAGAAGTGGTTCCTGAGGGTACTCATAGCAGTGTGGAGAGAAAGGCATATCCCAGATGACTGGAGAATAAGTATAGTCATGGCAGTGTACAAGAACAAAGGAACATCCACAACTGTGAGCAGTACAGAGGCATCAAACTCCAGTCACATTGCATGAACATTCTGGAGAGGGTGATTGATAAATGGATACACAGAGTAGTAGAACATAAGATGGGAGATGAGCAGTTCAGATTCAGATCAGGATGCAGCACAACTGGCCCGATGTTTGCAGTGAGACAGATAGTTGAGAAGAAGCTAGAGATGAGGAACGAGTCCAATTAGGTATTCCTAGACTTGGAGAAAGCATCTGACCAGGTTTCAAGAAAGCTGATTTGGGCAGACCTGCAATGGTTTGAAGTCCCAGAAACATTGGTAGCATTAGTGCAGGCTATGTACAAGGACCCAATGACTCAAGTATGAACAGTGTTCTGTCTCACAGAGGGATCCCCAGTGAGAGTGGGTGTGCATCAGGGTTCAGCTGTCAGCCCACTGCTGTTCATACTGGTGATGGACTACAGGTCAGAGGGAACAGATCAACAAAGTTGCTGTATGTAGATGATGTGGAATTACAGGAGAATCTGAACAAGAACTTCAGTAAAGGATAGGGCAATGGAATACAGAGTGGAAGGCACATGGGATGAAACTAAGCACAGATAAAACAGTGTTAATGGCAACAAATTGGGGAAATCAGAAGAAGCTGATACTTGATATAGAAGGGAAGATAGTGGAACAGGTTAATAGCTTCAAATATCTGGGAGGGGTGGTTGAAGAGAAGGAAAGTCTGAATGAAGACGTCAAAGCTAGAATCAGATGGGCTGCAACCAACTGGAATAAAGTCTCAGGTGTAGTGAATGACAGAAGAATGTCAAAGATGCTGAAAAGTGAGGTGTACAAGACAGTGGTATGACCAGTGCTACTGTGTGGTACAGAAATCTGGGCAGTAAAGGCAGAGCAAATGAAGAACTAGAGGTGATGGAAAAGAAGTGCCTGAGAAGAGTGGTAGGATGCGCACTATGGGACAGGCAAGGAAATGAAAACATAAGAGGAGAAGCCAAAGTAGCTCCAATTGCAGAAATGATCAGAACAGATTACGGTGGTTCATACACATGTGCAGAAAAACAGAAGACAATCTGGTGAAGAAGATTTGGGACAGACAGGAAGAAGATAAAAGGAAACAAGGACATCCAGCAAATAGTTGGATGGGTTACATGCATGAAGATCTGCAACACTCAGGCACAAGTGTCGAAGAAGGTAGGAGTGTGGCATTGAATGGAGAGAGATGGTGACAGTTAATGCAATACCCCAACCCTATGTAAAAAAATGGGAAAAAGGAGGGGCTGATGCTGATGATGTTGATATAATGAAATCTATATCCAAAGTGATATTTCACTGGTTGAACACATCTTATACTTCAAAGTAGAAAATAAATCATGCATCATTATGCAATAACAAAACATTTACACTATTAAATCAAATCTGAAACCTTATAGATAAATTGCTGTTGACTGTAAATAATTGTATTCATATGTATATACTGGTTCCTAAAAATCTAAATAGTAAATGTTTTACTGAAGTTTAAATAATAAATGATATGTAAATACCCAACATTAAAAATGGATGTTTATCTGTATTCCTAGTCTGCTTTATAGTGGGATTCACTGAAGACTGTAATATTACTAAAGTAATGGAACAAGTTTAATGGCGCATACCATTGATTTTGCTATTCAAGAGGAACCATATATTGATATGTTGATCAATACACACATTAGAGTCTGAAGACTGGCAGTCCATACAGAGCATTAGACTGTTAATATCCTAAAAGACTTAAAACATGACAAAAATGGAGGTAAAGATTTATCTAACATTATTAAAATACATAAAATCGTTTTTTTTTACAGAGCAAGTCAAATGCTATTTCAGTTTTATCTATGCTGTACAAAGTTAAGCTCTCATAAGAATTATATATACCAACTTTTTATTGGAATTATTGGAATCAGATCAACTAACCAATTTTTTTGAACACATATAGAATTACATAATCAGGTTCAGCTAAAAATATAATCTCTATTTTGGAAAAAAACGGTAAAGTATATCCACAGAGCTTTTCCTACTCCTCATGAATTGGTAAAACATGTAAAAATAACACTAGTCATTGTTGAAGATGTAATATACAGCTCTGGGTGATTAACTACATATATTTTATGACTGTAGCATAGTAACAAAATATTGGATAACATTTTAATAATTTGCCCAAGAACAGTGATCAAATACATTTCAATTAACTAAACATTTTAATCTTATTTAATGGTTCAACTGTCTTGTGTGTAAGCAAAAATCATTCGGCATTTCTTTAATAACTTTTAGCATTACACATATAACTATTACTTAAACACTGGAAAAAAAACCTCTGTTTCAGCTCCTTTTTTCAAGTTCTTGAATATAAAAAATTCTGTTTATAAAACTGAAATTAGCATTGAAATGAAACCTAAACAGATAACTATTAATTATACATTTTGGCCAAAATTGTCTCCATTGTTAGAAAAGAATAAAGGAAATACCCTGTGATGATATCATCATTTAATGTGGCATCTTATATGCATGTATTTTGCAAGTACATAGGAGTTTACATATTATGTGCATGACTGCACTGTATTTCATGCATATCATAGCCTGTATTTTGTGTGTGTGTGTGTGTGTGTGTGTGTGTGTGTGTGTGTGTGTTCATATTTATATATATATATATATATATATATATATATATATATATATATATATATATATATAGTTTACTATCATAATTTTGAACATTTGTTGCGAGTACTTATGTACTCGAAAAACATTGTCAAAACTTATGCTAATGACCAAGAAAAAGAATGAATGAAAAAAATGTATTTTGCAGGGGGCAAGCACCCCAGTACCTCCCACGTTGGGGGCTGTGCCCCAAACCCCTACATATATATATATATATATAGATATATATATATATACATATATATATATATATATATATATATATATATATATATATATATATATATATATATATATATATATATATATATACATACTCCGAGATTACACTACAGTGAGGGAAAGGGTACATTTCTCGATCCCCACTATAATGTGATCTCCACTCAATATGTCGAATTCACAACAGCAAACGCACAATACCATTTACTGGTGTGAATTCGGCATGTTTTTTTTCGCACATAGAAACCTGTGCAAACTTATTTTCGGCTATCCATTGTCGCACACTTCAGCTGCGACATTTTGATGGTATACCTATATATATATATATATATATATATATATATATATATATATATATATATATATTATATATATATATATATTTTTTTTTTCACACACGCATGCATGTATATTATTACAGATTCTCCGCAGTAGTGATATACACTCCAATTCCAGGCCACATACTGCACAACACACCATCATCCCTACTATTCCACCCCTTCCTCACATTAAAGCTTCAGACCTTATCATTCTTAACATGAACATTAGAAGTCTAGTTAACAAAATCACAGACTTTCATGCAGTCATTGCACAATACTCATCCGACATTCTTATAGCAACAGAAACTTGGCTAAAACCCCATGTAAGAGACCCAGACATATTCCCACAAAGTTATTGCGTACACAGGTTAGACAGGATCAGGAAGAAGGGAGATGGGGTTGCAATCTTCTACAAAGATAACCTAAGCATAGAATACCTACTCATCAAATACCCTTATGATAACAACTTTGAAGTTTGAAGTCCTAGTAACACGGCTCAGAATCAACACAAAGAAACATATTACCATAATTGCCACTTACATATCACCCAACAATACTCCCACTGCCATTGAGGAATTCATACCATGGACAGCCTCAATCTACACCCACAAAACCATTATCACAGGCAACTTCAACTTAGACTGGAACACTTGCACTGGTGATATCCCCCTCCACTTTCATAAATCTACATGGTTTCTCCCAAACTATCCAATTTCCCACTCGAGTAGATAAACATAGCAAAAAGGAATCTATCTTAAGACTGGTCACTTATAAACAGTACCACCCACAAATATCTGTCTGGATACCTTCCAAATACTTTAAGTGACCATAGACCTACCTACTTAATCTGTCATCAGCTCAAATCACCAGGAACCATAGTTTACAAAGTTGCACAAAATGCCAAAAACTTCTCCAGTGAAGCATTCTTAGACATGCTCAGTAAATGTAACTGGACATCACTCCATCATCTCCAACTTGACCAGGCCATAAGATACTTCAATGACACATTTCTAGCTATTCTAAGTAGCTTAGCACCAACTCATACATGTCATGTTAAAAATAAGAGATTGCCCTGGATATCAGAAGAAACCATTAGACTTCAAAAACTAAGGAACAAAACTTGGTTTCAATACTAGAAAACAAAAGACAATAAAACTCTGTTAGCATACCAGCAGCTCTGCAATCAAACAAAAAAAAAAAAAAAACAACTCAAACTGCACAAAAAAAACATATTATACATCTATGCAAAACAAATATGAAAACAATCCCAAAAAGTTCTGGCAAGCAATTAACTCTCTCCTCCACCTAGGTAAAGACACAACCTCAGAACCAACAACCAATAACCAAAGCGTGAGTATTGTCTCTCAAATCAACACCTACTTTATAAACACCATCCATTCTTTAGTTACGGGGAACAATTCCACCTCACTGTCTCTTCCACCTAATGTGGAAACTAACAACTCTTTTGACCTCAAACCTGGCCCAACTAACATCATAAGAACGATGTTGAAAAAACTGAAACCTTCAGCCTTAGCAGCTGACCAACTCCCCAATGAGTACTTCAAACTTTTAGCTGATTCCATAGCTCTGCCAATCTCCATTCTGGTAAGCAGGTCTATAGTAGAACAATATCTCCCAAAATTATGGAAATTTTCCTATATCACCCCTCTACATAAAGGAGGAGCATCAACAGAATTGAACAATTACAGACCCATAGCCATCCTTTCCCCGTGTCAAAATTCTGGAAAAATGTATACATGCTCAATTACTACAATACCTACTATCTCACAACGTTATCTCTCCCTCCCAACATGGTTTCAGACTGAAACACAGCACCACCACAGTCCTAGTTGATTTCTCTAACACCATCAACCAACTCAGAAATTCAAACCAGCAAGTAGCATCAATCTTCCTAGACATGTCAAAAGCATTCGACACTGTCTCCCATCAGAAACTCCTTAATGTTCTTGCATCAGTAAACCTATCAAAGACTTCTCTCTCCTGATTCCTAAGCTCCATGGTGCACTCGATAAATATGTAGCACTATAGTACAATAAACTTCTGCCTGTCTCAGTTGGAGTCCCCCAAGGATCCATTCTAGGGCCCCTTCTTTTCACCATCTTATCTTATATAATTATCTCGCCTCATCCACAACACATGTTGAAGTACTTCAGTATGCGGATGATTTAACTTTAATCTGCTCAGCAGATACCTTACCAGACCTGCAAATAGTAGCCTAACAAGCTTTTAATGATACTGAAACAAATCTAAGTAAATCACAACTAATCCTCATTTATTGCTGTTTACCAGTAGCAAACAATCACCTACCACCCCTCCTTTCACCATACTCTCAGCAAAAAACACAGTCATCCAACCAGTTGAGCATACAAAACTTCTCGATGTGGCTATCGACAACAATCTTAGATTTGACCAATTCATAGCCATCACAATTAAGAAAGTTCACATTAAGCTTGGCTCACTGTACAGAAGCAAGCCATTTCCCACTGACAATACCAGACTAGCCATATCCAGAACCTTCCTCCTCTGTATGATCCTTTATGCTTTCCTCCTGTTTCCCAACTTAAAAAAATCAGACTTAACCAAATTGGCAACTTGCTACAACAAAATAGCCTGCTTCGCAGTCAACCTTTCCTACCAAACCCACCATTGTATTGCTCTACATAAATTAAATTGGCTCGAGCTACTTAACCTTCTCCATCTCTATCAAATTAAATTAACACACAATATTATCTTCCATCCTGGCAATTGCCCATCCTTCAAGGAACATGTTGTTCCCTACTCATGCCCACGAAGTCTAAGATCTACAGACAGAAACTTGCTCACAGTAAAGAAAGCTAACAACACTCACAGTGCAACCCTGTTCTCAAATCAAATAGCCAAATTATATAACTCTCTACCCCATACACACACCATAATCTACCTATGTCAAACAACTACTGTTTGAACATCTATCCAAAAACTGCCATTGCTCCTGCGCCAAACCTGACTGACAAGATATCTGTAACTCTTTCATACTGTCCACTCCTTATCTCATTTCTCCTTCTATTTGGTGTTACTACTGCTCATAAAAAAAATCTCATTTGTTCATAACTATTATTTAATATGTACACAGTACTAATTTTATTATTCTCATAATGATCTTTACTGAAATGCTTGTGTGATTCTCTTTTTGAACCTGTATCTACTAGAAAACAGTATTGAATACTTCTTTGTATAGACTAACTGGATGATGTGTATTCTGCATCTTACTGTATGTATACTATTGTACTATCTAATTATTGTATTTTGCTTATATTTCTGTGAAGCTTTTCTCCCTGGGTCTCCACTGAAAATGGGCTTCTGGCCCAATTGGGCTTTCCCAAAAAATAAACAAATAAATAAATAAATATACATATATTTTTTTCTTTTTATAATAAACTCTATTTTTTAATCATACCCTGTCTACATTCATTGTTATTATTCTTTTCTGAATGTTGCTATGTATTCATTTTGTATATAATATTGTTGAGTGAAAGACCATGATGTATTTTCTTCTCTTTGAGGTCAGGTTGTGGCTGAAAAGGGTCAATAGTCCAGTCCAGTAAACTAGTGAACAAATAGGAAATAATAAATAAATAAATAAATAAATAAATAAATACATTTCAGTACCTTTCTTGGAATAACTTAGGCTATGTTGTTATAGAATGTTTGAATGTATAGCTATTATTTAAAGTAATGCAAAAGATCAGATGTGCCTTATATATATATATATATATATATATATATATATATATATATATATATATATATATATATATATATATATATATATATATATATATATCTTGTAAATAGACCCGCGGTGGTGGTGCTGCGGTAGCGTTGTCGCCTCACAGTAAGATGCTGTCCGGTTCAATTCTCAGCTAGAGCGTCTTCTGCGTGGAGACATGCGTGAATGGGAGTACCTTCATTGAAGGTTGTACGTCAGGGCTGGTAACTCGGCACGTAAAAATCAACTACCAATCATTAGCGGACCGGAGTTCCGCTGTGGAGACCCCTAACCGGGAAAAGCCGAAAGAAACAAACAATTAGTTTAACCTTAGATAGGATTTTAGGTGTTTTAAAATTAAAGCTAAAAGCTGAACAGTCATTGAGGAGAAAGTAAGAAAAGTAAGCAAATTAAAACAAAGGATGCTGACAGCCATGGAAGACACTTCTAAAACTGTTTGGTAATAATCGTTTACTATCACGATTTAGAAACCCATTCCACTGAGTGCGCACATCCACGAAAACTAAAAACAAAAACACTGTTCACATGAATGAACAACACTGGTAATGTTGACACATTGTCATTCAACGTACTTGACATTACCCAATGTACCCTGCCTACCAGACGTGTACGACTAAGCCCCCCTGAACCCCCCACATCCCCTGCTCATTATATATACAAACATTAAAAATCACACTACAGTGAGGAAATGGTTACATTTCCTGTTCCCCACTGTACTGCGATCTCCAACCAGAACGTCAACCTCACAACAGTGAATGCACAGTAGCATTCGCTGTTGTGGTGTTGACCATTTTTGGTTCGGTCTTCAGTGAACTGGAAAATAGCCTTTTGACTATTCCAGTCCAACTGAATGATGTCTGAAATTCTGATAGTAAACTGATAATAATTGAGTAATTAATGCCAAGCAATTTATTTTAGTCTCTGTTTAGGCGCCTGGGAGACATTTTTGGAAATCATATCTTGTGGGGAGGACATTGTTTTTTTTGTAAAGTATATTATAGACTGTGATGGGCTTGGTGAAGTGTTAGTGGTTTAACAGGAAGGGCATACAGCAGTAGTTTTAGTAGGCTTGTGATAAAGTATTTTCATTTTTTTTAATTTGAGGAAAATTAGTGAAGAATATTTACTGAAATTTAGAGAGTGAAAAGGCACTTGTCATTGTAACCCTAATGTCAGGGCAAACAATTGCCTAGCATGATACAGTAAACCAAGTATTCCATTGTTACTCATAATAGTAGTGTGAATATGTTGAAGAAAGTTAATTTCCTGGTGCTCATGAATCATAAGGTATTTTATTGAGGGTCTAGGTTTCATAAGGTATGAGCTGGCATAAAGGAGAGCCTCTGCCATCCAGCAATACTGTCCAGATACTACATTTTACTATTTCCATTATGATATCACAATTAATGAATTCTTCCTGCACTACCTGATATAACAAGGTTCCAGCTGTGTTCTATACTTACTATGCAGGCATCAGTTATGTTAATGAATGTCATGACCTACTCCTCACATAAAAGTATCAACTCTACCACATAATTGCAGATTTACTCAAAAATTCCCTTAACCTCTATATGTATATCTGCATGTCTACTACAGGCATTTGTCCTGCTTCCAATACCAGTGTTAACATACATGTGGAGGGAAAGAGCTCCAAAGCTGGTCAGCATCACAACACCCTGTAAGTTAGACCTGGGAATACATGCATGACAGGTTAAAAACTGTCATACAGGTACTTGGGCACCTGTAGGAGTTGGTGGTGGAGTATGGGCATGAGCAGCTAGTGCCTGCTTGCCCATTCTGGGGAAGGGGGGTGGGTCTAGCTCTTGAAGTGGGTGACACATAGCAGGAGCACAAGGAGTTCACTTCATGGATCTTGAGCCTAGAGAGCCCACACTGCCATGTGTAACTTTTGCACAATATGCTGAGGGAATTCAACATGTGGAGGCATATTCCTCTGGGAGGGCACCTATAGTGGAGCTTGCAAGAGTTACCACATGAAAGAAGGGCTTCACTAGGGGAGAGGGTAGACTGCTCCACAGGACTAGCAAACTAGCCCAGGCTTTACCAACAAACTCTCACCACAGAGTAGATAAGATGATTAGGGATTCCTAGGAAAAAATAAATGGTGAATAGAACTGTCAGTTATGTATTCCTGGCTACTACTACTCCGAACAAATGGGCCAATTACATGCAGGTGGAATTACCATTAGGCTCAGTCCTGTAGAGGTATGGGATAAAAAAAAAACTGTCATGCACGCTTTCCTTACATATGACATGGCAGGGTGTTCATGCCCTGGGTCTGTTCACAAAGTGCAGATCAAGAACAGTGAAGATGCTAGGCACTGAAATGTCAACACCACTGTAAAACACCTACTGCACATATGATTAGTCCTTTGCCTCCCTTTGCCTCCCTCTCACCTGCTTCCTTCATTCTTCAGTACAGCTCCAGTGGTATGTGGAAACTTTTGCTGCAGGCAATTGGGCATAGCATCATGGAATGCTTTCAAGTCCAATCTACCCGTGGATCAGTCACTATGGTATAACAGTCCATTGAGTTTAAAGGACTACACTATTACTTAGGTTTTCAGTCATCATCATCATCATCATCAGTCGTAATCATCATCATCAACCCCCTTTTTTCTCATTTTCTACATGGGTCAGGGTGTTGTCATCATCTCTGTCAGTTCAATGCCATTCTCCTAATTTCTTTGACAGTCTTATGCTTCTCTCACCATCCATCCAACTCTTTGCTGCACACCTTAATTTTCTCTTGCTTTCTTCCTGTCTGTCCCAAATCTTCTTCACCAGATTGTCTTCTGCTTTTCTGCACATGTGCTCAAACGATCATAATCTATTTTCTCTGATCTTCTCTGCAACACGAGTTACTTTGGCTTATGCTTTGATGTCCTCATTCTTTGTCTGTCCCACAGTGTGCATTCCACCACTTATCTCAGGCAGTTCATCTTCATCATCTCTAGCTTTCTCAACTACTCTGCCTTTACTGCCTAGGTTTCTATATCATACAGTAGTACTGTCTGCACTGCTGTTTTGTAAGGCTTACCTTTCAACTTCTTTGGTATTCTTCTGTTATACACTACCCCTGACATTCTGTGCCTGTTAGCAGCACCCTTGATTTTAGCGTTGATCTCCTCATTCAGACTTCCTTTTTCCTCAATCACCCCTCCTAAAAATCTTGAATCTGTTAACCTGTTCCACTATTTTCCCTTCTATCTCAAGTCTCAGCTTCTTCTAATTTCCTCCAATTGTTGCCATTACAATTGTTTTATTTGTACCTAGTCATTCCATGTGCCTTCAGTTTTGCATTCCATTCCCCTACCATCTGCTGAAATTCTTATTCAGACCTTGTATGTTTTTTTATCTGTCCCTTTTGCTAATGTAGTCCATCATCGGTATGAACAGCAATGAGCTCAGATGTGAACTGTGATGCATACTCACTCCCAATGGAACCCCTCTGTATGACTGAACATTGTTCATATTTTAGTCATTGGTCTTTGCACATAGTCTGCACTAAATCTATCAATGCTTCTGGGACATTGAACCACCCCAGAACAGTCCACATTAGATTCTTGGGACCTTTTCATATGCTTTCTGCAAGTCTAGAAATTCCCAGTAGGACTCTTTCCTCATCTCTAGCTTCTTCTCAGCTATCAGTCTCACTGCAACCATTGGGTCGTTTGTGCTGCATCCTAATCTGAATCCAGACTGCTCATTTCACATCTTACATTCTACTTCTCTGCATATTCATTTTTCAATTATCCTCCCAGAACTTTCATGCAGTGACAGGAGTTAGTTATGGATGTCCCATTTTTTCTTGTACACTGGCACTAGTATGCTTATTATCCAGTAATCTTCTGGGATACGCCTCTCTCTCCATATTGTTATGAGTCCCTGCAGTAGCCACTTTTCCTCTATCAAGCCCAGCATCTAGATCATAACTGTTGTGACCTCATCAGAGCCTGCTGCTTTCTCTGCCTTTGTTTTCCTTAGTGCTGTTCTTACTTCTGGGGGGCAGGCTTCTCCTCTTCTTTCATTGTAGGCCATGTCTGGGACAGTTCATCTTCTGTGGGGTTTCCTTCATTCAGAAGCTTCTGGAAGTTTTCCTTCCATCTGCTTTTGATGTCCTGTGGACTGGTCAGCAGGTTGGTGCTCGCATTCCTAATGAAGGGATTCTGACTATCTTCTTTATCTTTTTGTCTTTGCCTTACAATTTGATAGACTTTTGTCATGGCATCTACTAAGTCACTTTCCAGAAAATGGTAGCGTGCCTCTGATGCCTTGTTCTTTCCTTTTGCAACTCCTCTTTTAGCCTGTTTGTTAGCCAACAAGTATTCCTTCTTAGACTGGCCCATCTTTTCTATCTTCTTTATTTTTCTGCACTCCTTCTTTTTTGGGTTTGACTTCCTGGACTTATTTCCATGCCTGGCTTAGCCGCATATCTGTTCTATAGTCCTTACACTTGCTATTTTGAGGCACTGGCATTCGTCTTCATCTCCACCTGTTTCCTCTTCTTCCTGAGGTGCTAGACCCTTGAGTAATTAATTGAACCCCAGTGCTTTCACTCCAGTCAATGTCCAGGTCTTCAGGCTAGTCCCTGCTGACCTTAGAGCCTTCTCTCATGACTACTTACAGCTGATTGTGGCAGCCAGTGATTTTGATGTTGGCCAGCTGTTTCACTGGACTGACTATGCAATCACTAATTCTTCCCCAGTGCCTTTTCCTTACAAGGAGAAATTCTATCTGAGTTGCATGCTGACCACTCTTGCATGTCATCTTGTGACTGTCTCAGTTGTGGAACCATGAGTTGGCTGCAATCAAGCTATTTGTCAGACAGAAGACTAGAGTGTCCCACCACCCATTTGGACCCAGGAAGTCCTCATATCCTGTTCTTTCTGTCCCAATATGTGCATTAAGGTCACCCATTATCAACACCAGTTCCTGTTGTCCTGCTCTATGGTGCACTACTGCAGCTGTTGCTCTAAATGCATTCTTGTCCTCACTATCACAACCCTGCTGGGGGACATAGGGGGAGATTATGAATAGTGCTCTATCCTTAAACTGAAGTCTCATTGCCATGGGTCTGTCACCAATCCTGATGACATCCCTCACTGTCTTCTGAAGCCTCTCCTTCACCAGAATTACCACTCCATTTCTAGTCCTTTCTTCTCCTGGGTAGTAGACTCTTGATCCCAAGCCAAGTGGCTTTAGTGCACTATCCTTCCACCTTGTCTCGAAGATACATAGGAGGTCCAGCTTCCTGTTTACTTTCATGTCAAGCATTTCCAAACTGTGGCCTGTTAGTGAATCTATATTGAGTGTACCAATTCTATGTTTGGCAGGTTGATTAGTTTTAGGTCTAGCCTTCATTCAACAGAGCTATCCCAGGTAATCCAAGCTGGGCAACCAGATACCAGTCAGCCAGCCAGTGCTTTTTTCATCCAGGTATGCTGTTTTTTATGGCAGGCGCACATTGGCCAATAGGGACATATATATCCCATCTCCTGAACCTTCATAGTGTTTGTCACTTCAATATATGGGATATCTTGGGGGGGGGGTTATTTCATTGACAGGCAAATGTGACTTTAGCCACTAACCAGACAAATCTATAATATTACAATAATTGTCATATCTGTACATAGCTCAGTTATTTTATTGCATAGACTGTAGTTATTCAGTGTGCTATTTCAAGGCACTTGTTGATTCAGGGATATGATGGAGGAGAATATGTAAGCATACCGAGATTGCTTTGCAAATCTCCATACTGTTTTGAATGAAGAAGTAGAATATTTCAGAAGTTGAAATTTAACCTTTGGACTGGATCTATACTGTCTGTGTTCACATTGTAAAAAATTATTCAGAGCTAAAGTAGGGTAGATAAGTTACTTGTTATAGTTAGACAGCTGTATACATGCTATGCAATTTAATGATAAATCTTAGTGAAGGAATGTGAGTATGCTAATAAAGTATTTAATGTAGGGAACAGTTGATAATTCTGTACAAAGATTATATGGTGAAGCTTAGTTGAAAAAAGTGAGTTTGTGGTATAGGAAGCGATTGCATAGTTTCAGTCCATTTTATGGAGAGAATTTATTCTGTGTAAATGGGTGATTGGGTGGGAGGGAGGCACCTACTTCCACTGCAACTCCCACATCCAGATAAGTCACACTTTTAGGAACAAAATTACATCCCTGTGCTAAATGTGATTGTTTGAAAGCAGACAGTGCTCTGCATATGACTGAGTAATAATAGACTAGATGCAAAGGCTGATTTGTGTTAAAGTATAAGTTACATAGTGAGCAGTAATGGAGCCTCAGTTCTACAGTGGAAGTTATTCAAATTGTACAGTGTAATGATCCTGCACTGCAGCTATGTTGTAAAACAGATTTCCAGTTTCTTTCTTTATCCTCAATGAGGGAGGCACAATATTTTTAAACATGTTTAGTAAATTTTCACATTTTAAGCAGCAGCATGGGTTTATATGCATTAATAGAAGAAAAAATAAACTGATGCTAGAGTTCATAAACAGAAGAGAAATCAACCTTTAATAACAGATTTCATTGTTACTGTCATGCGGAGCATATTTTCTGTTTAAAAGCTTTTATTAACTCCAATAGTACATAAGTTGTTCAGTTCCTGCCATCCCTTAAATCTCCTTCATCTTCCTGTGCATTATTCTGTGTACTGCTCCCACAAATTCCATTTATTTCTATGAAATTTGTTCCATCTCTTTTCTAAAAATCCAGTTCATTTATCTCCTTTACAATATTCAGAATATCCTTACACTGGGACTAGATTTTGATTTCTATTTTCTACTTGTTGCTATTTGGCAGTCAGTAATATTAAACTTACTATGTCTAGACAATTCAGACCCAGTTTATCAGCTCAAAGGGATCTTTCCTTAGTTACAGCAATTCTTCCCCCAACATTTCCTTCAAAGTGCTTTGCAGAGAATTTTTAAAATTTGAAAACAATCCCAAAAAACATATTTGTAATTGTCTCATTCTTCCTCATCACACCTTCAGTATTTGTTGTGTACCTAAAGAAAAATACTCTGAAGTCTATGTAGGGTATACAAATATCTTTGGAAACACTTCCATTCTATACCTTGTGGACTTTGTTGCACAGATGGGAACTTTGCATATTTCTTTCCATTGCTCCTTTGTACATTGTCTTTCCATTCACTTTTTCCAGTCTTGCAGTATTTTATATAATTATTCCATTTTTAACAGCAGCTTCTATTCTAGACTAAGCTAAAAACTACCAGTGCTAGTCTTTCACTTAGCATTCCCTTATCCTTTTCTCTTTGCCCATACTCTCTTGTCAATGCCTGATTGGGCGGGCATTTTCTAACCTGCAGTCCACAATTCTGCTTAGCCTCATCCCACTCTACTGCCATCCCCTCTTGAGATATGTGCTCTCAATGTCTTGGTACTTTTGCTAATTTCACCCCTTTTTGTCTATTTTGTATACCCTTACTTGCAGACATGATTATTGGTAAAATTGCATTCTTCATTCATGTACTGGCTTAGTTCTTAGGAAGCTTTTGGTTGCTTTAGATGTAATATGCTTTTTGGTTGTTATAATGTTCCATAAGGATGTGCATCCAAAATCATAGACTCTCTGTTTCTTATGTCAAATAACACACCACCCTTTCCATAAAACAAATGAATGTGAACATCTAATGATCCATCTATTCCAAGTATATGTGAAGAGCCCTGAAAGGGTTGTGTAGGTACTAGGTCCAAAATAAACTACAACATTCGATGGCAGTACCCATAACAGAGTTAAACAAGGACAGATATGATTGACTTCTAATTCAGCATGCTCCATCTAATGACAATAGCTGTCAAAACAGATAAGGTAAAAGAAGGAGGCAGCAAGATGTATGTCGTAAATCCTAGTTAATGTTTTGAAGACAAATGACATTACTATTCTGATAGTCATGTAGAAGCTGTCAATTTTGTAATCCCTATCATGTAACTATGTGTAGTTGCCACAATGAAAACCAGAAAGCCTGCAGTAAGTGCATGTTGCACCAGTTCCTGTAGCGTAAAACCTTTAGGGGAATTAGAAAAATATGACTGTGTGGACTGTCTAATCATTGGTAGTATGCTAATTAAATATAATCAATGATTTAAAGAGTCTGCCAGCAACTTTCACAAAGTAACAGTTTTCCCAGGTGTAATGTTTTTCCTTATGAGTAGGAGGTGTCTTATCCCAGGGAATAGAAAACAGTTTTGCCTCCCTACAAGGAAATGTTTATATATGTATATATTTGTGTGTGTGTGTGTGTGTGTGTGTGTGTGTGTGTGTGTGTGTGTGTGTGTGTGTGTGTGTGTGTGTGTGTGTGTGTGTGTGTGTGTGTGTGTGTGTGTGTGTGTGTACATGCATTTGAGTGGAGTTGGTATAATTACTAAAGTTTGAATATTTGAATTCAAGATAAGGGAGTTAAACACAGTGATGTATAAAACATCTAAACCATAAATGATTGAACAAGCTCATGTCAGCTTTGGCTCTGGGTGCATTATGATGGGTCTCCTTTACCACTACTTTATTAACTTTCCTCTCTGAATGAAGAATCATAGTAAAGTTATTACCATTCCAATGTGATAGTGTGTAATTAATTTATTGATAACCATGATGCTGTTGTCTGATTTACATAATAAATAATGAATATATATACAATTCATGGGTGCCACATATTAAAATTCCAGAGTTCAACTTTATGGAAAATACTAATCCAATGCAAGTTATTACAAGAGCATTGTATCTATATGAATTTTTCACAAGTTCTAGAAAAGATTATATGAAAAAAATAATTAATACATAACAGTGAAATATCTGCCAGAAAATAATGATGCAACTAAAAGTGAAGTGGGTAAAAAGTAAATAGTTTAGCTGAATTCCATTCGAGGTTGGCTGCTATTTTGTTTTACATTCATTGCTATCTGGAGGAGATCCTGCTGTTAACATAATAACTTTTCAAGTTTCCGGTTTTTGTGGAACAGTGTGAACACTTGTAAGCGGACCTCGGCACTTTTTTTGTCATTACTGGTTGGTTTTGAGTGCCTTCACCTTGTTTTGGTTATAGTTTAGCTGAATGCCTGAAAATGGAGGTGAGAGGATGAGTTAGAATCAAAACTGGTTATTTTTGAGAATGTAAATGTTGATTCCATTGGATGTTATATGAGACAGATGTATAGTGTCTAGGAGATCCCCTAGTCTGTTTTTATTTATTTGTTTTCTAATGCATTTGAAGTGGTTGTCCTTGTGATCCATATTTTAATCTGCAAGGGTCTGCAGCACATGGCACCATGAGGAGTGGGTTAGAGAATCACACACATGTCATTATCCCCTTTGGGAAAAACCATGTACCCATGAATTACCACATAGGTGGCAGTACATTAAACACCGAAAGTGTGATAAGAGACTTAGGAACATGGGTGGACAGTGGTCTGACCTTCGATAACTGCATCACCACAACAGTCAGGAAATCCTTCTATGTGGCACACCTCATTACTAAGGGCTTTTTATCTAGAAAAAAGGAGGTCATTGTCCGACTGTACTCATCTCTCATTAGACCCATCATAGAGTACAACGCCTCGTTTGGTATGTACCTCACAAGACATCTGCAACAACTAGAAAGGCAGCAGAAACACCTCACTAAAAGAATCACAGGCCTAAAGCAGATGCCCTATGCTGACCAACTAAAAAAACTCCAGCTATACTCTGTCGCATATCATCTACTCAGAGGTGATCTCTGCTTAACATACAAGGCCATGTCAAACCCAGAGCTGTTGGACATGCTACACTTAAAGAAATCCCAATCCATCAGAGCCACATGCTCCAGGGACCTAAACCTTGTCATCTCAATGAACAAAACATGCTGGAAGGATAGGTTCCTGACCAAGAGACTCCCCAGACTCCCTTGTCATCTCAATGAACAAAACATGCTGGAGGGATAGGTTCCTGACCCAGAGACTCCCCAGACTCTGGAATAGACTGCTCATACATGCCAAGCAGTGCGCCTCCTTGGCTCTCTTCAAAAGGAACCTTGACGACTGTATGGGAGAAAGGAAAGTCACCCTGGGGATCATATCAGTTGCCCTGCTAGACAGGGTTCCAGGGAAGTAAATATTGTGGGAAGAAATAGCCAGGGAATTGTTATGGCTAGGCTTGTATAGGCCCTAGGGCCGATAGCCTAGTACCAGCCTATGAACCTATGAACACTATGTTTACGATACTACTTTTTGTCCCGCCATTCTTTTTTTTAATATGAATGCTGTAATTAAAGTGCATGGAGATTTTAAACCACATTCCATCATTTTTATTTTATTATTTTTGGATAAAGCAGTATTATCATTGTTATTGTTATTGTTGCATTACAGGCAAGGAACAATAGTACATTATAACCCACCATGTCAAACAATGAACTTCTTTTATCCACAAAAAAGTTGTCTAGATTTCAAAATTTCAGCTGTTTCACTTTCCATAATGTTATGAGGTAGTGCATTCAATGAATCAATCCCAGAACCATTTTATTATTATTTTACTGAAATGTTTTATAATCTGTGTTCCACTGGTCTCTTACGTCCTTAAACCAGGCATTGAAACACATATTCATCCCTAATAGAGTTAAAAACTAAGACTAATTCTCCTGTAATCCTTTTATAAGACAGTAATAAGTATAAGGCTATTCTTGTTTCTTTATCCAACAATGATTTAAAAAAAAATCCTAGAAACATATAATTACATAAGACAAAGTATTAAATAACAGTGCCTTCCTAACATTAGCCTTGCTGTCAAAATGCTATCAAAATTTTGTTGACTTTATAAAGTACGTAACATTCCTCTCCTTTTCTCATATTTGTTTCGAGGCTAGTTTGCTCATGTTTATTTTTGTTATTTTAACCTATTTTTTAACTTCAACACTTGTCAGACATATCTGGTGTATTTGCCAAATGTGAAGCTTTAGAAATGAAAAAAAGTGTAGTTACCACAAAATACAGTTCTTATTTCCATAGTTTGGTTGTTTCATTGACTTGTAATGAAAAAAATACACATATAGTAGAACATGCAAATCACCAGTCTCACTTTAATAGCTACTTTAGACAAGAAAGATTTCTAAAATGTAGTTTTACACAAAGTTTGATCTCTCTTTTTTATGCTGCAACATAGGTAATATATTGGAAGAAAGGAAATGCTTTAATTTATGCAGAAATAGTGATTAACCTTGTCAGACCTTTTAAGTAACACCAGCTTATCAACTTCAATTAACTTTTTTTTTCTTCATTACATTTGTAGCAGGCTTATTTCTTCTAGCATAACACTCAACATGCAACTAAAAATAGATTACAGTCAATGAATAATGCTGTTACACTTTGTAAATGCACTGCTGACAATTTAGGTCATGACTTTCCACGTGACTGCAGTAGCGGAGCAATTCAGTGCACAACATCTTTACTCACTGAATATGCAGTGATCACTGGCATGAGTTATTTTTGGTCATTGCTGAGCAGCAATCACCCTTTCAGTACCATGTGTTATATTAAAAAGTTATGAAACAGAAATGTTGCAGGTAAGTATTTGACATTATGTGTGACATCATTTAAGTTTCCATGCAATGTGAGGGAGATGGAAAGTATATGCTTTTGACTCATTCACTTTCTGAAATACTTGTAAGCATATATGTCTTTGGTTTGCAGAAAATGAGCTTAGGGGGAGTGCTGAATAAAATAAACTATATTTCTTAGCTGTTTTGTTCTACGTCATGAGTTTTATTCTCTCACACAAAGTAAAAACGCTTAGCTGCTTCTTGATGACAATTGTGAATTACTTCTCATATGAATTATACTTGCTCACATAAATGACATTCTCCAGTGGGGCCTTTTGCATCATGAATTTTATTTGCTTCTGTAAATTCTAATCTCATAGGTTCATAGGTTCATAGGTTCATACTAGGCTATCTGCCCTGGGGCATTTATAAGCCTAGCCAGAGTTGTGTGGCTTTCAGCACCCCTTAGGTTGAAGAATACTATACCCATTAGTTTGCCGTGCCACTGTCCAGCAGTGATACAGAGATGATCCCCGGGGTAAACCTACGATCTCCCATCCACTGGTCAAGATTCCTCTTGAACAGAGCCAGCGAGGTGCTCTGTCTCAAATGGACCGGGATTCTGTTCCACAGCATAGGGAGTCTCTGGGTGATGAATCTGTCCCTCCAGCACGTCCTATTTATATCCGTGTTGAGGTTTAAGTCTCTTGCTCTTGTGGCTCTGGTGGATTTGGATTTTTTGAGGTGGAGCATGTCCATTAATTCCGGGTTGGACATGGCCTTGTATGTCAGGCACAGGTCACCTCTGAGCAGACAGTATGCGACTGAATAGAGCTGGAGTTTCTTCAGTCGGGCAGCATATGGCATATTTTGAGCCCCTTTATCCTTTTGGTGAGGAACTTTTGGGGTCTTTCCAATTGCTGCAGGTGTCGGGTAAGATACATTCCGAATGGGGCATTGTACTCAATCATTGGTCTGATAAGTGAAGAGTACAGGGGAACAATGACCTCCCTTGATCTGGATGTGAATCCCTTCATAATCAGGTGGGCAATGTAGAAGGTCCTCCTAACCACTTTGGCAATGTGAGTGTCAAAAGAAAGGTTACTGTCAACTTGGGTCCCCAGGTCCCTGATAACCTCTTCTGTGCTTAATGGATTGCCACCTATGTGGTAACTTGGGGTTACCTTGTTTTTACCAAAGGGTAGGACTATACATTTTTTGGCGTTTAGCTTAAGGCCATGGCTCTGGCACCAGTTATCCGTTTCTATGAGACCTCTCTGAAGGATATCTGTGTCTGATGGATTTTCAACTATGGCACCCAGTTTGCAGTCATCTGCAAACTTTGTCAGCCACAATCCTCCTATGTTTGCCTGCACTTCTGAAAAGTAGATGCCGAACAAGAGGGGGCCCAGGACTGAGCCCTGTGGGACACCGCTTGTGACCGGCTTGGAGTCTGAAATGGCACCAGCAACTCTAACCCTGTGGGTTCTGTCCTTGAGCCAGTTTGCAACCCATCTTGTGACATATGGGTTTACATTTAAGCTGGTGAGCTTTTCTATGATACCCGAGTGGGGTATTGTGTCGAAAGCTTTTGCAAGGTCAAGGTAGGCTGTGTGAACTGCCTTACCCTCATCAATGGCCTTGGTGACTGTTTCAAAAAAGTCGACCAAGTTCAAGAGGCATGATCGGCCCTTGACAAAGCCGAATTGGGTAGGATCCAATGTCTGTAGGTCCCCTATGTCTTTATTTATGAGTTCCATTATGATCCTCTCCATAGCTTTGCAGACCAGGCTTGTTAAGCTTATGGGGCGGTAATTACCAGGGTCCGTAGAAGCACCGCCTTTGTGGAGTGGGACCACAGTTGCAGTACATCACTCTTTGGGTACGTATCCTGTGGTAAGGCTAAGATTAAACAGCAGCCTTATGTGTGGGTTTAGTTCCTCATTGAGTTCGTGTAGCACACAGCCGGGGACACCATCCGGTCCCATTGATGCTGTGTTTTTAGCTTTAGAGAGAGCAGCTCTCACCTGGGCATTTGAGATGATTGGGAGGCTACACTCTGCTGGGATAGATATTTCTCCTTTTGGGGGGGAGGGAGGGGAGAATTTTTCACTGAACCTGTCTGCCAGTATGTTTGCAATGTCTGTGGGTTCAGTGATTTTTGTATCATTTTGGACTAATTCTGAGCATATCTGGGAGTTTCCACCCAGATTTCTAACATAGCTAAAGAAGGCCTTATGATCGTCTTTTGAGTCCTTGGCGATTTTTCTCTCAAAGTTGGCCTTGGATGATTTTATGAGTGATCGTAGTTTTTTACTAGTATTGATCAGAGATGTCTTCCCTTTTAGGGATTTTGCTCTATCTTGTAGTAGCTTTCTCCTCTTGTTGTAAAGTTTGTTTATGGCTGGGGTCCACCAGATCGGGCGCTTGCCTTTGGTGGAAAGGGTCTTGATTTTATTTGGGATTGCTTGATCCATGCAATCCTGGAGGTGCTCGTAGAAAGCATTTGTAAGGGATTCAGCAGCGTGGGTTGTGGTTTCCAATGGGGCCTTGAAGGATACCACACCAGTCTTAAGAAGTGTGAAGTTGGCTTTTGAGAAGTTCTTCACTGTGGTCTTTTTTGTTGGGGGTGGGGGCGGGATGTGGATCTCCAGTGAGATTAGTTTATGGTCTGATCTCACCAATGAGGGATATACTTCCGGTGTGGAGCATTTTTGTCCCCATGTTTGTGATGATCAGGTCTAGTATATTTTCACCTGTTGTGGGAATGGTGACAAGTTGTTCCATAGCATTTGAGTTTATGAACTCCAGGAACCTTTGGGCTAGGTATTGGGGCTTGAGTAATGTTCCCAGTCTATGTTTGGGTAGTTGAAGTCACCCAATATGATGGTGTTTGGAGAGACATTTATACTCTCCAGTGTCTTCAGGAAGGCTGTGTGGGGTTCCTGAGTTTGAGAGGGTGGCCTGTAACATGCTATAAACTGTAGAGCAGTTTTGCCTATGGTTAATTGCACCTGAATGGTCTCTGATGCTTCATGAGTTGCCACCAGCCTGGAGGTGTGGGTATCCTTGATGAATATGGATACACCCCCTCCTTTTGTGGTACGGTCCGGGTTTTGGGGCCGGAACGCATGATATGAGGTAAAACCTGATAGTGCCGGGTGCTCTCAGGAGCCTTGAACCAGGTTTCAGTCACAGCACAGACATCGATGTTCTCCATACTGAGGAGGGCTTCGAGGGCGTGCATCTTGAGATTTAGGCTTCTGGCATTGAGCAGCATTACCCTTAGTTTTTTCCATTATTGTTTTCTAGGGCGGTGGGTTTAGAATTTGGGCCTTGTCTAAAAGAGGCACTATGGGGGTGTCAAGAGCCTTTGCCAATATCCGGAAACCCAGGGTGACAGGTGCAAGCCGTCCCTTGCGAAGCAGCATGGCTTGTCAAGCATGTCATTCCAGGCAGACAGACATTGGATCCCCTTAGAATGACACCAGAAATTAAGCCAATTATTAAAACTGATCATTTTGTCTCTGTATTGTGGCATCATTCTTGGTGAAGGTAGGATACTGCTCAGGGTCAGGGTCATACCAGCCTGGGCTACATAATCTGAGAGCTCCTTTATGTCTCTTTTCATGTAGTCCAGGGAGGTATGCCTCAGGTCATTCACACCGGCATGGACAATGACTGAGTCATACTTGTACTTGCTGTGGAGTGACCTGAGTGCTTGTGTTATGTGGCGGATTCTAGCGCCCGACAGGCAGCTTACTGTGACCCTCTCCTTGTTCAGTCTGGTGAGTGGGACGTCAGTGTGTCTGACTATGGAGTCACCTATGAGAAGTGTGTCTGGCATTGTGTTTGGCCTTAAGGGCTGTGACTGATTTGCACACTGACTTTGTGATCTATGTGTTGCTTGTGTTATGACATGAGGTGGCAGTTGTTTGGGTGTTTGCTTTGGAGGCCTCTGCTGTTTTGGTAGATTTTTGATCAGTGCCTCCGAGTATGTCTTTGTGTGTTTATGTGTTTGATTTGTAGTTGTGATAGTTCTATGTGAGACTGGGTTTATGGTGTGTGTGGTTACCTTCTCCTCCTGTCTGGTTTTGCCAGTCCTGAGTTGAGAGAGCTCAGCCTCCAGTTTGGCTATATAGTTGCATCTCTCGCATGTATTTGTGTTTTGTGGGAGGAGGAGAGGGTTGTCTGTGTACATGAGGCAATTGTAACATTGCCTCAATATTCCCAGATTCACCAGCTGAGCAGGAGAGGACACTAGCAACTGACCCTCTGACATGCTAGAAGAAATGAAAAAGTTTGCTGTGTAACTAAGTCAGAAAGGACCTATAGGGAAGTGGGTACTCAAGGGGGTTTTAAGCTAGTGAAGTACTTTGTATAATATAGAAGTGATTTACCTGACTAAAAAATGCTTTAGGAACAAGTGCTGAGCTTTACAGATAGAGAATAGACTGTTTAGATTACAAGTAGAGCAGTTCTAAGGAGCCAGAAATAGTTTAACCTTGTTTAACCGGCGCTGCCCGATGGTGCTCTAGTGGCAACTCCGCGCTAAATGCAGAAAAGGCAATAAGTCAGTAGTACAGGCTAGCACACTTTAGTGGGCAGCCAAACAATTAAATTAAACAGCAAACAAACACTTTTCGACTTGAATTAGACTAATTTCGACTAAAATGTACTTTTAAGTGCAGATAATAAAAAATGCAGTAAATAACTATGAAAAAAGTTAAAGCTTGCTCTAGGTAAGCAGTAGAAGGTAAAACAAATATAAAAAACAGCAGGATACTTAATCAGGAAAGCAGTCTCTTTTTTCAGTTCTCTGTAGCCAGGAAGACTCAACAGGACCACATGGAGCTGTGTCTGAGCAATATGGCTTCAAAAAATGCCAGAGGCAGATTTTAACCAGGGAACTTCAAAAGAGCTAGAAATGGTCCAAAATGACCAATTACTACAGCTTCTTGTGCTGAGGTCACTTCCCTCAAGGACAGGTAGGCTATTCAAGGCTCCCCACTCCCACTGGTGAGCTAAGAAACTTCCTTCTATCCAAGTAAGGCAATGGACAACACAGGAACTACAACACATCCCAGGATACAGCAAGGCCTGTAAACTTGTCTAACTAGTTTAGGAGAGGCAGGAAAACAAGGAATTTTTTTTGTTTTTTTTTTTTAAATAGAAACACACAGAAATGCAGAAAAGGCAATAAGTCAGTAGTACAGGCTAGCACACTTTAGTGGGCAGCCAAACAATTAAATTAAACAGCAAACAAACACTTTTCGACTTGAATTAGACTAATTTCGACTAAAATGTAGTTTTAAGTGCAGATAATAAAAAATGCAGTAAATAACTATGAAAACAGTTAAAGCTTGCTCTAGGTAAGCAGTAGAAGGTAAAACAAATATAAAAAAAACAGCAGGATACTTAATCAGGAAAGCAGTCGCTTTTTTTCAGTTCTCTGTAGCCAGGAAAACTCAACAGGACCAGGTTGAGCTGTGTCTGAGCAATATGGCTTCAAAAAAATGCCAGAGGCAGATTTTAACCAGGGAATTTCAAAAGAGCTAGAAATGGTCCAAAATGACCAATTACTACAGCTTCTTGTGCTGAGGTCACTTCCCTCAAGGACAGGTAGGCTATTCAAGGCTCCCCACTCCCACTGGTAAGCTAAGAAACTTCCTTCTATCCAAGTAAGGGAATGGACAACACAGGAACTACAACACAGCCCAGGATACAGCAAGGCCTGTAAACTGGTCTAACTAGTTTAGGAGAGGCAGGAAAACAAGGAATATTTTTAGTGTTTTTTTGTTTTTAAATAGAAACACACAGAAATGCAGAAAAGGCAATAAGTCAGTAGTACAGGCTAGCACACTTTAGTGGGCAGCCAAACAATTAAATTAAACAGCAAACAAACACTTTTCGACTTGAATTAGACTAATTTCGACTAAAATGTACTTTTAAGTGCAGATAATAAAAATGCAGTAAATAACTATGAAAACAGTTAAAGCTTGCTCTAGGTAAGCAGTAGAAGGTAAAACAAATATAAAAAACAGCAGGATACTTAATCAGGAAAGCAGTCGCTTTGTTTCAGTTCTCTGTAGCCAGGAAGACTCAACAGGATCACGTGGAGCTGTGTCTGAGCAATATGGCTTCAAAAAATGCCAGAGTCAGATTTTAACTAGGGAACTTCAAAAGAGCTAGAAATGGTCCAAAATGACCAATTACTACGCTTCTTGTGCTGAGGTCACTTCCCTCAAGGACAGGTAGGCTATTCAAGGCTCCCCACTCCCACTGGTGAGCTAAGAAACTTCCTTCTATCCAAGTAAGGCAATGGACAACACAGGAACTACAACACAGCCCAGGATACAGCAAGGCCTGTAAACTGGTCTAACTAGTTTAGGAGAGGCAGGAAAACAAGGAATATTGTTTTTTTTTGTTTTTAAATAGAAACACACAGAAATGCAGAAAAGGCAATAAGTCAGTAGTACAGGCTAGCACACTTTAGTGGGCGGCCAAACAATTAAATATGAGTGTCAGAAGGACAAACTCTCAATGACCATTAATGCTACAGTGCCACTTTTTTCTTCTGATAACAGTGATGCTGTTTTCTCAGACTAACCCAAAATTATAAGGTATAGAAAGATACCAAGATAGATAGAATGTTATTAAATTGATATCTGAGCTACGCTTTACCAAAGGAAACATTTTACATAATTTTTGTCTAATTAAATGAACATAGAATTTATTCAGTGCATACTCAAAAGAAGAAACACAACCAAATAAAAATAAGGTGAGTCTTCTTTTAGAGTAGAGTCTGAAACTATTGGGTGTTGTCAAAGAATTTCTAGGCTTTCTTTTCTTATATATTTTTGACTATCTCCTAAACTGCTGGCCTATTCTATGCATAAGTGAGTGATTTTCAATGTTGTTGTTGTCTTTCAGCTTTTCCTGGTTAGGGGTTGCCACAGCGGAACTCCAGTCCGCTAATGATTGGCAGTAGATTTTCACGAACGCTGAGGTGCCAGCTCAACATTCAACCTTCAACGAAGGCATGCCCATTTATGCATGTCTTTCGAATGCCCACCCAACCGTGGGGAGGACATGCAGACTCCACACAGAAGGCACTCCCCGCACTCCAGCCGAGAATCGAACAGGAGAACCTCTTGCTGTGAGGCAACAACACTACCACTGCACCACTGCAGATTATAAGTGAGTGATTTTCAATGATTTTCTAAAATGTTTTATATCTGGTAGCTGCCATCTTTTTCTCATTTCAGTAGGAAAACACATGCAGAATATTCATAAGTGTGAAGCATGCTTGTTAGATGACCTTCTCACTGGATTTATTGTACAGAATTTGCTGATATAACATCAAAATATCATAGGTATACACATGAAAAAGGTGAAAATAAATTCATTTCTCCATGTCTGTAAAGCTAACACAGTTTCTTAGCTTCAAATTTGTTATCCATTGGAATATCCAGATTTCCCCAGTTTCTTAAAATTATTAATAAAACTAAGTTTCACAAAGCAGGAGCATTCTTTGCATTAATGACCATAGCCAATAGATTCTGCACATTAGAGTTTATGCAAATATCAGGTTTATGATTGTTATGATGTTTATGACATACAAACTGCATCTAAATAAAACATATTGAGCCATCTGATTTTGCACATCAGCAAACTCATTTAGGAGAAAATGTCTCTCTTCCAGTTTAACTTTTCCATTCATTACTAAAAAAAATCTCAT
>NC_056737.1:1991662598-1991670098 GCF_019279795.1 Protopterus annectens | reverse complement strand
TTTCTGGATTTTACTTTAATCAATGTCAGCAAAGTTTCTACAATGCCTAATATATTAGGAAGGACTAGAACTTGAACAAATAAGGCGGATATTTTGGAGACTTAATTACCATTAATTCAGAGGAAAACAACTTCTTACTATCCCTGTTAAAAGCCTGTCTGTCACCTATGAAGGACAGATAGATTACACAAGAGTCTGACTTTAGATGCTTTGGTAAGATGCCACTCTACTCTGATGTGGGTTTGTAGATGGCATCATTCTTCTTAGGACCAGATGAAATACAAATTGGTATTTTCAGGCAGTATAGATATCATTCTACCAGGACAGGCTTTAAAGACTGAGATGACCCAAGTACGTCTTAGTCCTTCTTACGCAGATACTGATTATGGCATTTCTGTGTGAAAAGGAAGAGGAACAGCAGCAGGCCAGCTCTTAGTAGAGTTTGCAGTCTGTGTGTCCTTCCCATAGTAGGCCATCTGCATAAAGTTGTAATAAAGGGAAAACTCATTCGACCTGTTTTAATGAAAAAAAAAAAAACTCTGGGATGTTAGAGTTTCCTCCAGAAGACACTAAGTGTTAAGGATACTCTCTTACCCCAAGATCTAGAAGTAGGTGGCACAGAATCACACAGAAGGTGAAGAATCAAACACATAGCAGGTAAACAGCAGATATTGGACAATGGGCCCTGACACCTGTAAGTCCTCATAGCAGAGGTGGCACTTGGTTTGAGAGTTCCACCCAGATCCTATTGCTTTGGGTACACTTTTGTACTCTCTTTGACAGCTCCTATTAAAAATATATTAAAAATAGCATCTGTTAATATCCGAACTGACCCTGTGGATGAACAGTTGGAGGAGGACCTGTAAGAGTCTCCTGCATCCTGGACATAAGTCCTGTAATTCTTAGTCCTGAGTGCTATTAGCAGGTATACAGTCTGGGACTTGAGGACTGTTAAACATAAGCAGAATGGGTGTCGGTAGGCTTTGTATGCTGTAACATGATAGATGTATTGCAGATCATCCAGGATACAGTCAGCAAAGTAGTCCTTAGGGTTGCCTATCTAATAGCCCTTTCATCATCAGTAGATGAAAGGTCAAAGGGGAGCTTGTGACTCATGAGAAATGTTAGGCTGAATCATGGTTAGCTGGAGCAGGAAAAGGAGGATATAACCAATGTCAAGCTACTGATATCCTTACCTTCTTACATCATTCTAGTATGGGACTGGGATCCCGTGTGAGACCTCTTGCCAGTCCTTGCAGTGGGCACTCTTACTGGCCACCAACATGATTAAGTTGATGGAGAACTTGAGCTTTTTCCTTCTTCTGTGGAAGACTGGGCTGTGAAGCTAACTCCTATGACAGCACTTCATATTGTTCTTTGCTCAGAAGTCTATAATGACAGTGCTAATGTGGGTCCAGGCTCATGAACTGGCAACAACAGGAATGCTTGGAAGAATTCAATAGTTAGAGAATAATGCAGGCATTGTTCTTTATGGGCATGTGAGTTTATAGACTGCACAGAAAATGTTCATGCTTTCATGACAGAAAGAGTACATCCTAGATAGTCATCACTTTTGCTTGGCTATCAGGACCTTTTAATGTAACGCCCGGCAGAAAGGACTGGAGTAAGCGCATCCCTCCATAAAGCTAACCTGCAGATTATTATTATTGTGCAGAAACCAAGTCCATCAATGATCATGAGCCCCTCACTGCCCCTTGGTGATTACCCTCCAGGCAAAAGTAAATAATAAATAAATAATGACTAAGCTTATTAATTCCATCAAACTCCAAAAGTCAAACATTGCAGTCACTGATCCCTGTCTCCCATCTTCTCCACAGTGAATCCAATTCCTCATTAACAAAGTTCTTTCCACTTCCTCCTTTGAAAACAAATAAGTAAACAAACAAAAACCTCCTCTTACTCTGTGATTGTAAGATTAAACATCAATGATTTCCTGGCAAGCATTGGTGTTTTTTCAGGAAGTACAGCACCAGAGTCAGTTTCAAGTCTAGTAATAATCACCAACCTTCTTAATAATGATAATTTCCATTAAATTCATCCAGCATTGGTGATCTCTTTTAAATTACCTTTGGCGTTACTAGTCTTAGCCCCAAATAAACCCCCTTTAAAATAACTTTCAGATGAAAAACATATATACCAACAATCTAATAACCCAACTTTCCTTCACTGATTGGACCCCCCCCTATTTTCAATCTAATGATGCAAACCTTGCTTTAAAAATATTTACCAATATTCTTACCATTCAAGATAACTAATTCTCCCCAATAATATGAGTATGGAAACCTAACTAAAACGACTGGTTAAGTAAAGAATTAAAGGCCATACTAATGCTTAGGGATCAGCCATATTGCATGGAAGCATGTGCAGTGAAATGATGCACCTAATATTTTTATTCTCCTGCATACCTCAGCTAAAGAAAGGTGCCTGGTGTCATAAAGCCTACTTCTGTCAGTCTTCTTGTCCAACTTTCATTTTCACCCTAAAGTACTCCTGGAAAGAAGCAAACTATCATAGTAGCTATACTTTTTAAAATGATTCTTCTACTCTTTCTTCCTGTTACTTCTTCCCTTTTATTTTTGTCTCACTAGGTGACATAGACTATACATCCTCCTCTTACATTCACATCAGCACTCTTCAAGTCACATTCACTTTTTCTTGGTTTAATGTGCTGTGCATAGAGCACATCTGTATCCATCTTCATCATACCTTTAATCTGTCTACCTGCAGGATCTGTATTCATATAATCTGTAAAAAAGTAAATAAATAAAATACCCAAAGAATACATCAGACTTATCTCTCTTCTCTTTCCCCTAGTAAACTATTAGCCTGACTTTTACCATCTTCACAGATCTCACAAAATAGTTTTGTTTAGTAGGTCATACATTTCTTTTCAGCTCCATCTTTTATATGCAGAGCATAGTACAGAAACAATCAAATGAGTTACAGACCGTTTCCTAACAGATTCTTTTAATGAAAAATAAGTATATCCCTCTCAGATTCTGCCCCAGAAGGTGTTACAAAAGGTACAATACTAGCCCATGTACCCTTTTCCCCTTTTTATAAATAGACTTCCTTTCGACCTACCAAACCTGCAGTTATTCTTTATGAGGATGACATGGCTGTCTAACATTCCAGCAACTTGCTGTCGTAAACTAACAGACAGTTTGAGATTGACCGCTCATTGCGATATAATTGACTTTAGAACAGTAAACAAAAACAAAAGCAGTAATATTCAGATTCAAAATCTTACCTCTGTTCTTCCTCCAAGAAAAAAAAAAACATAGTAGCCAAACATCTTGGCTAGATCAAATCCAAAATTAATAAACTCTTTTTTGTTGTTGTACCACACACCTCTAGGCCAGTAAAGCAGAATTAGTAGACGGAGCTTCAAACATGAACACTTTTATTAAAATGATAAAGACACAATAAATCTTCTCTAGCGCCTCGGCTACAACATCATTCTGCAGTAGTTTGTGGTTCCAAAAAAAACTCTTTTTTGTGCTTAAAATGTCTAATTTTGTCTGTCTTAAAGGCAGAAATACAAATGAAAAAGAAATGTGTCTATCCCACCTTGAGTATAGCCTACACAATAAATAAATAAATAAATAAATAAATAAGCAACCTCCATCCAAGTCACAGCCAATAGAAGTTTCTGATTTATCACTTTATGTGCACATGGAAGCATTACTGCTCGCTCATAGCCAAAGTACACAGGCTGTCTGTACAACACCAAGCCAGCATACTATGCAAATCTCTGCTTTTGAAACTCCTCATATATACATAAAATAAAATGAGTGGTATTTGACATGCATATGCATTTAAATATAAACTAAGATTTAGAGTAACATGCTGTGAGCAGAAGAGATTTTCAGTGTACCATTATCAACAAAGTCAGTGACCTTTTTGCACAGATGCTCAGTATGTTTTTAATTAGTGAAAATTCCAAAAGTAATTTTATATATATTTTATATATATATATATATATATATATATATATATATATACACAAATAACTGCAAATAGTTCCAAAATAAAGCATATCACAGAGCAGAAGTACAACATTTATTCAGTATAATGCAACATGCAAAATGTGCATTACTTCATTTATTTCTAATTTTCTGATTTTTGTATTAGTGAAAAAGTTTTGTATTCTGCACTTTTTTTTCTCAGAAGAAAATAATGTTTTATAGCTTCCCTTTATGTGGGTAGCATATAGAATGGCTGCAACTAACTTGCATGTGATACATAGAGTGCTGAGACTTCTCCTCTGAAATGTGGAAAACAGGCTTGTTAAGCATCCTTCTGAAATCAGAAAGGTTCTTAACAAGCCTTTCTTAAGCACCTCTCAGTCTCACACTAGAGCACAGCAGTAGCCAGTGCTGGCCACCACAGAGCTGTGATGGACGTTAAAGCAGCTTTAAAAACTGTTAGATACTGTCACAGAGCAAGCTATCTAACAGCTTGTAAAGCTGTTCATTCCTCAAAAGGATACTTCTCTTTTGCTTTCTTATGGGGTGGCATTAACTGTTAAACACTTCACCCTCCAATCCTTTTTTCTGTAAGTGGTGGTATATAGAGCAGATAAAGCTCTATGTACTACAAAGAATTATGATTAGGTCCCTCCAATCAAAGTCTTCTTATGCTTTCTCAGTATGGATGCCAAGACATCTTGACCTCCATGTCATAGTCCTCTATATCTTATATTCAACAATATACAGTTAATACTTTCAATTCACTGAGTAGCTATGGTACTCATACGTTTGAGGATTGTTACTGTCTACTGTGCTTGTGTGTGTGTGTGTGTGTGTGTGTGTGTGTGTGTGTGTGTGTGTGTCTGTGTGTGTCTGTGTGTGTGTGTGTGTGTGTGTGTGTGTGTGTGTGTGTGTATATATATATATATATATATATATATATATATATATATATATATATCATTACTTATGCCCTCTCTCCCTTTCTTTCTCCCCCTCTCTGCATCTCTGGTCCTTGTGTAAGAAAACAGAGGAACTGAGAACTGTGATTGTAAAAAGAAGATAACTCTCTAAAAAGGAAGATAGGAATTCTAGAGTAGGTAGTCTTACTAGATGTTCTAGTTATGAAAGGTGATTGAAGAAAACAAATATTTGAATTGTTTGAGAGTTAAAATAATTTCAAGTACTGAAAAATGTCAGTAACTTAAAATGCCTCTAAAGATAGAGAGGTATTATTTTGATGTAAATACTTTATGACAGGCACAGTGCAGAGCAATGATTTTCAGTCTTTATGGAAGCAATTCTGCTTGCTTGCTGAGGTACACTGTGCACTCCAACTGCTTGTGACCATGTGCACTGTTATAATCATTTTAGAATAACTGCATATTTCTGACTATAATTAAAACACAGAGAGATTTAAAAGACTTCTGAAATTGGCATTTAAGTGTATTATTTGTATACATATTTTGTTGATCATGATGTCCAACTGAAGTGTATCCATTTTCAGTGATGTCAGAGGAGAAAAGTAACATTTTATCATTCTTTTGTTTAAAAAAATAATTATTGATTTGGAAGGGGAAAATCTTTTAATAACAGACGCTGAAGGTTGCAACTTGTAACATACAAAGGAATACTTTAAAACTGCAAAATTTCCTCTTTACTGGCCAATCAGATTATTATTTACCTTTTTGAACAATAGTTTTTTATTAATTATAAGCCAGGTAAATAACAGTTATTTAGACACTGTGCCAACATACAAAATCAGCTAATATTCCTGTCTTGACAAGTAGTTGACTGGTTGTACAGCATGTACTCTGGCAGTGGTTTTATCACTTTGGCAGAACCTCTGAAACTTGCAGCTCTGAAAACTCTGAACAACTCAAAATACAGTAAATAACTAAGGTTGACTTTCTACACAAGCCAAAACAATTTTCAAATTCCAAATAACAAACAACCCCTTAGCAGAGTGTCTTCCTTCTTCACAAACTACCAGAGAGTAAGTAGGGGTGTCACAGCATCTGGCTTGTTAATAAAACTAAAAAATCAAATCTTTTAAGTAAAGGACAAATGTAATGTTAACTGAGAATGAAAACACTTCAGAGAACACCTAGTGAAGCTTGCAGACTGTAAGATTCACAGTACAGCACTAATACCTCAGAACATACTCAGTACAAGTGCTCATTTACTTAATTGTTTTAAATTATGAGCCAGATAAATGTGCATATCTCTCATATACAGAGTGTATGTATAGGATCATTGAATGTCAGTTACTACTGAAAAATAGAAGCAGAACATAAGGGTTCTATTTAAATGAACACTTCAGGTTTCTAAATAAAGGGAAAGAATCTATGTACCATTCATTCAGTTCAAGTGTTAATTAAGGAGGAATTACATCTTATAATGCATTTCATTTAAATATAATAGTACAGAAACTCAATACTTCTCAATACAGATTAAAATAGTATATTAACAAACTCTTACACCAAAGCCTATATATTCATATCTCAGGAAATAGCAGCAGTGGAACTTCAGCCTTTGATTTGGCAGTGGGTGTTTGACTTTAGTAGAAGTCACCAGTTATGTAGCTCAGGACTCTGGAAAATATTCAATGCAAAGTAATAATTCTGCCCAAGCCAAAACAGCAAATTGACCAGTATTATATTGCCTTCCCATTCATGGATCACACAGAGAGTAAGTAGGTAGGCTCATCACAGTGTCACACTCATAAAGCGCAAGTATTCGGTGCTTTCCTAGAGTCATCCCTCCTCTAGTCCCAGTACAGCAATACTCTGATTATCCACATTTTGGTGAAAATACAAGTAGTTTAAGCTGACTGCTTCTATGACTGCATTTTGATCTCAGAAAATGTGTTCACAGATACAACTGGCTGAATTCTCACAAAATTTGTAGCAAACACTGGCAAAGTTTGGTGGAGCCCAAGTTGAAAAATCACTAGTACAGAGTTAATATTATTTTGAATAATCAGTGTAGCATAACGCATACAATCTCCCAGACTGCTTATAAAATGTATAGCTTGTAATGTAAAAAAGAGGGCTGCAAGATATGGGGTATAGATTTTTAAGTACTAATGACCTAGTTACAAGAAACTACGTGTTATATGGTACAGAGTTCACACAGAATGCAAAACTCAAAGAAGTTAAACCACATTTTCAGTGCCTCTGTCTTAATTGCTCAGAATCTAGACCCCCATAACCAGTACTGTATGCTATATTCAATCTTCACCAAGGGTACACATTTGAGATTGCATTACATAAAATGGCTGCAAAGCAGGTAGCTATTTTAGGTTTGTTGCAGTCAAGTACTACCCTTAAAAACTGAAAAAAAAAGTTAAATTGCAACTGAATCTGTCATGCAAAAGAAAGAGACCAACAAAGAGGCTAGAAGGAATTATATTAAAACATTTAGGTTATTCACTGGAATAAGATGTCTAGTAAGGCACACAATTAAATCATGTGATGATAAGAGCTCCCTTAGGTTAGTATGAGTG
>NC_056737.1:1991620098-1991657598 GCF_019279795.1 Protopterus annectens | reverse complement strand
GACATGACTGGTGTGTCCTGTTAGTGGACATGACTGAAGTGTATTCTGTTTTTTTATCTGCCTTTGTGGCTTCCTGAGAGGGTGTCCTCTAAAACAGACAGTCTTTTGCTGATTATATAGTGTGTGAAAACTAGCCAGATAGAATTTTATACATAATTCTATCATTTGTAAATATGAATGTGAATCACAGGGTTGTTGTCTTAAATGAAAAAAATGCTGTTACAAAATTGTGGCAACAGTGGTCTCTACTGACCCTGTAAAACCATGTTGTGACCCTTTGATCTAAAGTTGGCTCCGGACGGACTAGATGAAGGCTTCCTGCCTATTGTTTTAAGGCTAAAGTTAATGACCAGAATTTACATATGGAATGTCCTTTATTGCTCTAAGTGTAAAAGAATGTAAATGCAGTTTCTGTCAGCCTGGGAACACCAGGAAAGTGTGAAATGATGTAATGTTTTATCAGAACTGCAGTTTTAATTTAAACAGAGAGAACCAGAAGGCCTTAAGCATTTTTGTCTTGAACATCCAACTCAGCACTGCCTAATGTTCTATGTAAGTAAGTTATTTTAGAAGTACGATTTCTTTTAGAGATAGCTAAAATTAGAAAGTTTAGACTAAGTGTTTTTCTGTGATGTCAGAACCGTACTACTGATTTTTTAAGTATTTCGGTGTGATCTCTGAACTCTTGAGTAGAACTGACTTTGTAGTAGAAAGTATTGTGTTGTGGTTTTAATTATTTATTATTAAATCTTTTAAAACCTTTTAACTGTGGCTGGTTTGTGTAGAGATAATTTAAGCTCTAGAGTACATTGCATATTTATAGAGTTTACTGTCCAAGTCACTACAAATAAACCTTGAGACTGTTTAGTCACATCTACCAATTGGATAATAATATTGCACAGTAGTAATTGGACACCCTTTTAAGGGCCTTTGAGTAGCTGATAAATATTAGCTGGATGGTGGCAGTAATTAATATTGTATAGTCTGGGTAAAAGGGGCACAGCTGGAGAACCTGTGTCAGCCTTCCCCAGAAGTGTCTGTGTGGTTGTATAAACTCTTATCTCAAAGTGTGTGTGTGTGTGTGTGTGTGTGTGTGTGTGTGTGTGTGTGTGTGTGTGTGTGTGTGGGTGTGTGTGGGTGTGTGTGTATGTGTGTGTCAGCTACTTGGGCAGGGACATGAAGCACTCGTTGAACAGAGAGGGTGCTGGAGATTTTAGCTTGTCCAGCTAGGCTGAGATCTGGACCCTGTAGCTGTGCCAGTGGGGAGACTTATTGGGGACCTGAAGAGCAAGGGAGTGACCAGCCCCGGACTGACTGTGATCTCTGTGTGCTCTTAAGGGAAATTGCACTTTACTGTGTGTATTTGTTATCCTTTCCTCATACATGACATGCCCCCTCTGGTGTTAGTGGTGAGGATTGAGGCTCCTTGATTGCTGGGCCAGGGCACGGTCCTCACATATTAATTGGTGGGCAGTGGTGGGATCTCCACCTTACATATCAATTGGTGGCAGTGGTTGGGATATCCACCTCATATTAATTGGTGGCAGTGGTTGGGGTATCCTCACATATTAATTGTTTTGCAGCGGTGGGATATCCACACCACATATTAATTAGTTGGCAAATACTAATTGGCTTGTAGTGGTGTGGGTAGAGTGAATTCTGTAGCTTGTGTACAGTGAGCTTTGAAGGTGTTTTGTACTCTAAAACAGCCATGCAGTGAATACTCAGAGTTCAGATCACAATTGTTGTATTTCATTTGTAACCTTAGTTAGTCAGGGTGAGCAGGCAGCATGTCAGCAGAGGAGTATGGAAAGCTGACAAAGAGCCAGCTGGCAGAGATGTGCCAGGCTAGGGGACTGGTGCATGGAAACCTGACTAAGGCAGACCTGATTGCAGCCTTGGTTACAGCTGCATCAGAAAACAGCAACCAGGAGGACAATAAGACTGGCAGTGGAGATATAATTCCCTCAGAGAATGGACAGCTCAACCTTTCTGCAGTGGACTTAAAAATCCAGCTGGAGCTAAACAGACTTGAGTTGGAGGCCAGGCATGTGGAATTAGAAGCAAATGAGAGACTGCGACGTTTGCATGCTGAGGAGAATGAGAAACTTTTACATCTGCAAGCTGAGGAACAAGAGAGGCAAAGGCAGCATAAGAAGGAGATGCTGACTCTTCGCCAGAGTCATAGAGGTAATGGGGAAGGGAGTAATTGGACCCCAGAAGCACAAAAGGTTAGTAAATTTCTTCCGCAGTTTAAAGAGGGGGATCATTTTGATAGTTTCATTCATATGTTTGAGAGGGTATGTAAGCAGTATGAAGTTGACCAAGGGCTCTGGGTACAGTTCCTGACCCCCTTACTCCATGGTAAAGCTGTAACTGTTCTGTCCAAAATGTCTGATGTTGCATGTTTTGATTATACTGCTGTAAAAAAATGTCTTTTAGAACTGTTTAAGCTAACACCTGAAACGTATAGGAAAAAGTTTTGTGAGCATAGATGCAAGGCAGATGAAAGTGTGTGTGAATATGTTGCTGAATTGAGCACTTCTTTCCATGGGTGGATGAGTGGATGTCAGGTCACCACTTTTAAAGGGCTGGCAGACCTTTTGATGAGGGAACAAGCCCTTAGCACTTTGCCTGAGGACATGAGGATCTGGTTAGTTGATAGGCAATGTGCTACTTTAAATGAGTTGGGGATGAAGGGAGACCTATACCTGGCAAGCAGGGCAGCCCTGTACAGGAAGAGGACTCCCAGTACTGGTCATGGGTCTAAAGGAACCCATGGTGCGCAGCACAGACTGCCCCAACAGAATCTGCCAGTAGCAGGGGAAGCCACTAGTCCAGGTACACATCCATAAGCTAGGGGTAAATGTTTTGAATGCAACCAGTGGGGCCATGTGGCATACAGGTGTCCATGGAGGCAAGGTGGAAAACAAAATGTGAGGGAGCCAGTAAGTGGGAAAGACAAAATGCCAATAGTAGGTTGTCTTGGGACAACAAGGGTACCAAACTACCAGCAGAGGCTATATCCTATTGTAGTGAATGGCAAAGAGGCCATTGCCAAGAGAGAAACATTCTGTGATATAACCGTTGTAAAGCCTGCAATGGTTACAGAGGAGCACTACTTGCCTGGGCAGTCTACTCCAATCAGGGCTTTAGGAGGGATCCCATTCCAAATACCTTTGGCTAGGGTTCACCTTGACTGGGAGGGTGGAAAAAGAAGCCAGCAATAGGTGTGTTTGAGGATATACCTGCAGATGTCCTGATAGAGAATGATTTTGATAGTGCAGTACCCTGTGCTTGTGCAGTTACACACAGTCAGGCTTGGAGACAAGCATGTGGGTCTGGTAGCTGGGGAAGACCCAGACAGACTGCATACTTGCAGCCAGGACTGGTGAGGTGGTTACTTCAGGAAGGGAGCTACTCTGTAGCAATTAAACTGAATGTGAGCCACAGCTGCTTGTGGGTACTGATGGTGCCCTGGACAGAGTGACTGCAACGGTAGAGGTGAGTAGTAGCTCCCAGGCTGACAGTGAGGCACCACTGTCAGAGGATGCCAGACTTCCTGTGGAAGGAGAGCTGGGAAGAGTTACAAGGAGAGAGTTGAGACAGGCTCAGCTCTCAGACCCTACATTACAAGGCCTGAGGCAGGTAGCTAGGGAGGCACCTGATTCTCAAGGAAAGAGGGAATTTGTATACTGGGACAAAGGGTTACTATACAGAGAGTGGACCCCTGAGGGAGGGCTAGAAGGTGAGAGAGTATAGCAGTTGGTAGTGCCTTGAGCCTACTGTCTTGCGCTTCTAGCCATAGCCCATGATATTCCCTTTGCAGGTCATATGGGCATAAAACGTACTAAGAGGTGTATTATGCATAGCTTCTATTGGCCTGGAATTTTCAGAGATGTAACAGGGTACTGCAGGACCTGTGAGCAGTGCCAAAAGGTAGGCAATGCAGGAGACAAGGTGAGAGCTCCTTTGATGCCTTTGCCTGTGCTTGATGAGCCATTTCAGAGGGTAGCTATGGATATTGTGGGTCCTCTGAGTACCCCAAGTTCCACAGGGAAAAAGTATGTCCTAATGGTAGTGGATTATGCTACACAATATCATGAGGCAGTGGCTTTGTCCTATATTGAGACAGAGAACATGGCAAATGCTTTGTTAGAGATTTTCAGCAGGGTAGGTCTCCCAAAAGAAATACTGTCTGACAGAGGTGCCAATTTCATGTCAGATCTGTTGGCTTGTCTGTGGAAGTCCTGTGGGGTGAAGCACATGAAAACCACCCCTACCATCCCCAGACTAATGGTCTTGTTGAGAGGTTAAAGGCTACAAACAAGTCCATGCTGCAGGCATTTGCAAATCAGTTTAAGAGGGAGTGGGACAAATATTTTCCCCATCTGTTGTTTGCTTACGGAGATGTTCCCCAGGAATCCACAGTTTTGTCACCCTTTGAGTTGCTGTATGGGCATAGGGTGAGGGGACCTCTAGATTTAATTTGAGGTGAGTGGGAAGGTGAGTGCGAGTCTCTCAAGGAGTCTGTTGTGGCATATGTCCTAAACCTCAGGACAAGGCTCAGGGAACTCATGGGCTTGGCCCAGGAGAACCTGGCAGAAGCCCAACAACAGAAAAAGCTGTGGTATGACAGGGATGCTCAAGCTAGAGAGTATGCTGCGGGGCAGCAAGTAATGGTTCTCATTCCTGTCAGACACAAAAAGCTGCAAGCAGCTTGGGAGAGACCCTACAAGGTGGTAGGAAAGGTAAGTGATGTTAACTACATGGTGGAACTGCTAGGCAGATGGCAGGGGCACAAATTGTACCATGTTAACATGATGAAACCTTACCGTGATAGGGAGGCCCCTGTGCTGAGCATTTAAAGTGAATTGCAGGAAGAGTCTGAGGGAGATCTGGGGACTGATCTCCTCAGTGAAGCTCGGGCTGACACCTCAGTGGATGGGGTAGCAATGCCCCAGCAGCTATCTCCTATCCAGGCTCGAAAAATCCAAGCAGTGTTGCAGGAATTTGGGGACATGTTCACTGGGAAACCAGGGTGCACCCACCTGGTGCAGCACTAGGTGGATACAGGACCCCAAAGGCCTATTAGGCAGGCCCCTTATAGGGAGCCTGAGAGAGTCAGACAGACCCTGAGGGAGGAAGTACAGGAGATGTTGGAACTGTGCGTGATTAAAGAGTTCAACAGTCCCTGGCCCTCCCCAGTGGTGCTGGTGCCAAAGAAGGACGGCAGTACCAGGTTCTGTGTGGATTACAGGAAATTAAATAGTCACACAGAGTCGGATGCTTACCCCATGCCTAGGACAGATGAGGCCCTAGAGCAGCTGGGTGGGACTACGTAATGTTTTATTTCTTTTGTGGTGTTGACAGGAAATGAGAAATCTCCTGTCTTGCGCTTCTGCATACAGCGCATGATGGGAGATTTCCCATTTTCCCACTGTAGCACGATCTTGGAGTTGGTATATTTAAATAGGGGGGTGTGGGGGGCACAGCCCCCCTGCAAAAGCGAAGTTTGTCTTTTTTTTTTTTTTTGGTTTCGCTTCAGAAGTTCGAGTTTACGAAACTCGATCTTTTGGTTTCAGTTATTTGTAGTTCGAGATTTTGTAAATTCGATCTTCTGAAGTGAATCCATATATATAAATATATATAAATATATATATATATATATATATATATATATATATATAAATATATATATATATATATATATATATATATATATATACATATATAATTATATATATATATATATATATATATATATATATATATATATAAACAGACACACACATATATCTATCTATCTGTCTATAGACAGATAGATAAATAGACAGATAGGGACAGAGAGGGAAGTCTGGCATGCTTACACAAAGAGGTACACCATTTTTCTCATTTTCTACATGTTGTCAAAATTTGGCGTCAACTTTCACCATCATTCTTGATTCCCTGTCACTCTCCTGCTTTCTTTAATGGTCATGCCTGACTGTTGCAGGTCTTCTTTCACACAAACCATCCATCTCTTTACTGGATGCCTTGTTTCCTCCTTCCTTCCTCCTGTCTTTCCCAAATTTTCATCACCAGATTGTCTTCTGCTTTCCTCCACATGTGCCCAAACCACCATAATCTGTTCTCTTTCACCTTCTCTGCAATTGGAGCTGTTTTGGCTTCTGCTCGGATGTCTTTATTTCTTTGTCTATCACACCATGTGTATTCTACCACCCATTTGAGACAGTTTATCTCCATCACCTCTAGTTTCCCCAACTGTTTTTGCCTTCACCACCCAGGTTTCTGTACCATACACAAGTACTGGTTGCACCACTCTTTTGTAAACCTTATTCTTCAGCTTCCTTGGCATTCCTCTGTCTTGCACTACCCCTGACATTATGTGCCAGTTTTTTGCATCCCATTGATTATAGCTTTGACTTCCTCAGTCTGACTTCTCTTCAACGCATCCACCCCTTCCTGATACTTAAAGCTGTTAACCTGTACCACTACTTTCCCTTCTATCTCAAGCATCAGCTTCTTCTGATTCCCCCATTTGGTGCCATGACAACTGCCTGTCTGTACTCCATTTTATTCCATGTGCTTCAGTTTAGCATTACATTTCCCTAATGTTTGCTAAAGTTCCTGTTCAGAGTCTGCTTGTAATGCCACGTTGTCTGCATACAGCAGCGTTGTTGATCTGTCCTCTCTGACCTCTTTGTGCTAATGTAGTCTCTCTGACCTCTTTGCTAATGTAGTCCTTTACCAGTATGAACAGCAGTGGATCAGAGTTGAACTCTAAAGTACACCTACCCCATTGGGATCCTCTCTGTGATTCTTAACACTATTTGTACTTGTGTCATTGGATCTCTGTATATAGCCTGCACTAATTGTACTGATGTTTCCAGGACTTAGAACCATTGCAGAACTGTCCAAATCAACTTTGTTGGGACCTTCGCATATGGTTTCTCCAAATCTAGGAATGTCCAACTGGACTCTCTCCTTATCACTAGTGTCATGCACACAAACACACACACATGCATGCACACATTATGGAGCTCTCTGGCTAAGTGTCACAGGCTGGTATGTACCTAGTATTGAGTAGCATTCTGTCTTCACCAAGGATGATGCCACAATAGGAACAGAAGATGATTGATTTTATACCTGCCTTAGTTTTTGGTGTCATTCTAGGGGGATACAATATTTGTTAGTGTAGGAAGAAATGTTTAACAAACTATGTCGCTTTACTAAGGGTGGTCTGTGCCTGCCAATGTTAGGCTTTCACATATTGGGTAAAGCATTGTCCTTCCCCATAAAGCCTTTTTTAGGCAATGCCAAATTGACAAACCTTCCAGCATAACAAAATCTTCCCAAAGAAATCTAAAGGTGTTACTGCTTAATGCCAGCAGTCTAAACAAGAAGCTCGACAACCTCCAAATTCTCCTGACTTGGAGAATGTGGACATCTGTGAGGTAAAGATAGCATCCCAGACCAAGGACAACCATAAGACCTTCTTTAGCTATATTAAATGGAGCCATATTAACAGAACTGGAAGATACAGTAAATCTTCTGGCTGGCAAATTTAGCTCCAACCTTACCCTCAGCAGCCCCCTCTCCCAGGAAATACCAACTAACATAATCCCTTCAGTTATTAGTAAGGAGCAGGTCTTAGATGTACTATCTAAGGTCAAGAATACTGCTTCAGTGGGCCCCAATAATATTCCAGGATTCCTCCTACGTAGCCTGACATACGAACTTTCAGGGTCACTGGTGTCACTATTCAACCATAGCCTCTGCACAGACTTCATGTCACACAAATGGAAGACTGTAACAGTCATCCCTCTACACAATGGCAGACCATCAATGGATCCTGGGAACTACAGACTCATTAATCTGACTAGTCTCATATGCAAAGCAATGGGAAGAATTATCATGAAAATAATTAGCAACAACATAGGAAAACTTTCAGGCACTGGACTCAACACAGTTTGGTTTTGTCAAAGTCAGTTCATGCCTACTGAACCTGATGGGCCTCTTTGAGAAGGTCACCAGGACAATGGATGAGGGTAAAAAGGTGCATACTACCTAGCTTGACCTGGCTAAGACATTTGAGACAATGCCTCATTTGGGCATTGGAGACAAACTCACAGAATTAAGTATAAACTCCTATGTAACTCTTTGGATAGTGAGCTGGCTCACAGACAAAACACAGGAGATTAGGACTGGACACAACACCTCTAAAAAGAGGCCAGTCACTAGTGGAGTTTCACAGGGCTCTGTGCTGGGTCCTTGTCTCTTTGACATCTATTTCAAGGTCAATGTCAAGGGCCTCTGGCTTACCAGGTTTGCAGATGATTGCAAGCTAGGAGCAATCACAGAATCCCCCCTAGATACTTACATCTTACAGAAATGCCCAATACAGTCAAATGGCAAGTTCCAAATCCACAGATTAAAACTCAGTGCCAGGAAATGCATAATAGTACCTTTTGTGAGGTTGGCCATCCAGGGGAAACTACCTTATTGATAAAACACCCCTGAAGGTAGAAACAGTAGACAGGGATTTGGGGACTTATGTAGATGGTAACCTGGCTTTTGACCAATATGTGTCTAAGATTGTAAGAAAATCATTCTTTGTCACTCAACTTACACATAAGGACATGGCATCTAGGTCCAGGGAATTCATTGTGCCACTGTACTCAGTCATCATCAGACCCATAATCGAGTATAATTCCCCCTTCTGTTTGTATCTGACCAGACACATACAACTGGAAAGTTCACAGTGGTTCCATACAAAAAGAATACAGGGTGTAAACGCAATGTCCTATGCTGATTACTTCAAAGCTCTGTCTCTATACTCTCTTTCCTTCTATACTCTGTTTCCTACAGACTGCTGAGAGGCAATTTATGCCTGGCATACAAGGCATGGTAGGATGCCTCTCTGATGCACCTTTTACATTACCAAAAAATTAACAGCACCAGAACTATTAGATCTAAAGATAAACTTGCTTGTATCTCAAATAGGATAGGTTGATGGGAGAGGTATGTATCTCAGAAAACCCCCATTATCTGGAATATTATTCCAATCCATGTTAAGAAAAGGAATCCCCTAACCCTGTTCAACTGCAACCAGTGGATGGGAAATTAAAAATTCACCTCTGGTCTGACACCTTTGTCTCTGATGGACAGAGGCAGCCATTAAATCATGCTCTAAATAACATACAACCCTTAAAATAACCTCTAAGGTACAATAACTTATGGAATACATTTGGGTTGCATGGCTAGGCTTAAAAAGGCCCCAGTGGTAGTTAGCCCAGTATACACCTATGAACCTATGAATATATATATATATATATATATATATATATATATATATATATATATATATGTGTGTGTGTGTGTGTGTGTGTGCGTGTGTGTGTGCAGGAATCTTCTGACAGTACAGAATTCTCCTAGGCCGGAGGATATTTATCTGTAGGTATGCAAACATCTGAATAATATCTAATCTACATCCTTTATGGTGATTCATTCATTCACTTCAGACTAATAGAGCCAAACTTATTCTTTTTTAATGAAGGTACCTACTTGCCAAACAAAGTCTGGCTTGCATTTTGGTGTTGCTACAGAGTAGATCAAAAGGAAAAATTCCATATTTTTATTGCAGTGGACCTGCTGGGCTTTTGATATTACTCTTACTCAGAGTGCTTTCCTTGTGCTCATAGTTGTGCATATTTCTTTCATAAGCATATGCTAAACTAATATTTGGTATGATTACTGATGTGTAAACAGTAGATTGAATGTTGGCAGTATATGCCTACTTAATGTGACTGTTCTGTGAGTGGCGCACAAAAAGAGTGTGAATGTGGATGGTGCAGAAGTTGAGTGTGTGATGGGAAATCTGGATTTGGCTTTTTGTGGTGTCGATGATACCCCATGGATATGGGGGAGTGCTTGATGGTGACATTAAGAACTGTTGAGCATAAAAACAGTAACATCAGCTTGTTTCTGTAGGTGAGACCAGTGTCAGTAAACTGGGTTTTCTGAAACAGCTGGTCTGCTCTTGAGAAGATTCAAGTTAGATGCAGTGTTTTCCATTAAGAGTGCCATCACTGTGTGATTGTGTGAGAGTCAGATTCATGGTTAGTGGCTGCATCTTTGGTATGTGTGTCTATTGTGTGTGCACATATTGGTGGCCATGTCATAGATAATGGTACCTGCATTGTAGAAGGTATGTATGTGCATGTGGTACTGAAGATGTGTGTTAGTGGATAATTTTGACAAAAAGTGTACAATGTGGTGTGTTAGACATATATATAAATGTTGCCTAGACTAATGGACAACTGTGAGTAGTGTGTGCGTGTGTGTGTGTGTGTGTGTGTGTGTGTGTGTGTGTGTGTGTGTGTGTGTGTGTGTGTGTGTGTGTGTGTGTGTGTGTGTGTGTGTGAGTGTGTGTATATGTATCTGTTGGCTACAGTGTATTGGGTAACCATGGAGCATACTGGACTGACATGAAAGTGCAGGGCAGATGATGGAATCAGGTGTCAGTATACTGGATTTCAGCTATGGATAGTGATGTAATCAAAATAGAAGTTGCTTTGGCTCAGATTAGCCATGTAACACTGTTTTGCAAAGAAGTACCAGTGTTTCATGGCTGTCCAGTACATAAACTAGGTGTGTATGTGTGGGAGGGGGCATAATGGAGAACTGTGCAGCACAGCCTGACTGATACCTATTTGCTGCCTTGCTGTGGAGACATGGGTGTCAATGCAGGGGGCTTGCTGCAACAGCTGGAGATATCCAAAGCTAGTTTTAGTAACCCCCTTAAACATTGCAATGATAATTTAGTGAGGTGGAGGGCAAAGCCCCATGATTCACCCTTACACACATATGTCACTGTATGTGGTTTTGTGGAGGTGTGTCTATAAGTGAAGTGTGAATGTTAAGCATGGTGCAGCGAAGAAGTGCAGAGAAAAACTGTGATGATATCAAAGTGATACCCTGTTTGTAGTGAACAGGTAACAGTGTAGTTGGTTAGCTGTTATGGGCGCCATCCTACTGCAAATGCATAGATGTCAACCCCAGTAGGCATTAGGGATTGTTATGTAGAGAGGAGGGCAGTTCTCTGTGACTCCCTAGTCCTCTTCATATGTATGTTTGTAATGCAGATGGTGTAATAATGTCCAATAACAAAAAGTGTACTGTAACAAGTTTGTCAGACTGGATGATGATTGTAAACAGCAGAAACTGTTTTTCACTGATATGAGTGGGACAAATTTAGCAACATGGAAATGAATGGAATGGTCATAGATATTATTGCCAGACTCCCCCATGGGTTATGGGTGGCATACCTCTGAGGTACTCTGCATTTAGCAAAGCACTCTGATTTTAAACATTAACTTTGTATCTGCTATGCTGCTCTGGTTTGATATGTCACAGCCCCAATTACTTCTCTTTTGTTGGCTCTATTATAAAGCCATTGAAAGAGATGCCTCCTGGAGCTTGTCACATCAAAATGAATTCATGGTGGACAAGCCTGACATCTAGCAAATATAGCAATAGTGCAGGCTTTTCAAAAAAGCCAATACCATGCAGTGCTAAAGATGTTGCAGGGTTAATTATAGATTTATCTATGGAGAAGGGTAAGTAATTGATTTAGTGTGTGTGCGTGTGTGTGTGTGTGCATGTGTGTGCGTGTGTGTATGTGTGCGTGTGTGTGCGTGTGTGTGCGTGTGCGTGTGCGTGTGTGTGTGTGTGTGTGTGTGTGTGTGTGTGTGTGCATGTGTGTGTGATAAGTAAATAATTTGTTGTATGTGAGTGTGTGTTTGCATGTGCTCCTGCTATGTTTATTCTGTGCCTCATTATTTTCTTTAAATGATAAATCACTGAGGATTGCAGTCAGGCAACAGTACCAGTCATTAGATTTTCATAATTAATGTTGTTTCAAAAATGCAAAATGCAAATCTTGTTTTATCATCTTTTATTTGAATTGAAGCTGTCTGGTTTCCAAGCTCTTATTGAAATGGTTCCTGTACTCAATTCTAGAAGCTCTGATTCATTTTTCATCATTTGCCTACCATGAGAGTTTGAGCAAGTCGTGTAAGTGCTTTGTTTTTTGGTGGCATTTGTCCTCTAACTATTTTTTGGCTTTGAGTACAACTGAGCAAATATGTGGAGAGGTAATTTGGGCTGTTCCTTGTAAAACTGTGATTTTCTCTTCCAGTTGCTAAATAATGACAGGCATGTGAATTTCAGACTTTATGTTCTTCAGAAAAATGCTTGCTAATGTGAAACTTGTTATTTTAGTATCTTCCTAAATATATAAGAGCAATATTTAGAATCGGTTCCTGATCCTAGATCTTTCTATCTGCTTTTTTATTTAAGCTAAGAAATTGAAATGGAGGGGGAGCGGGTGCTGCAATTGGTTGCACTGGATAGTTTTTCAGCAGTGAACTGAACATTTCAGTGCCATTATTTACACATTTATTCATTTATTTGATCTCAAGCAGACATTTGTATGCACTGTCATACAAGTGGCTGTAAATGATGGTCATGTTTGTGTCTGTTTGAGTGACTGTGTTAAGACAGGACATAGCCCTCATCTGTTTCTGATTTTACCTTACATGTTTGGTCTTTTCCTTGTAAAATCTGTTTTTTTCTGGCAACCTGTTTTGGATTGTAGTCAATAAACAATGACAGACATAGGCTTCAGACTTCATATCTTTCAGAAAAATAATTGCTAATACAAAATCTAATATTGTACCAACTTTCTAAGTATATAAGCACAATATTTAAAATCTGTCCCCAATTTTGATTATGTGTTCTTGATTCTTGAGCTAAAAGGTTGGGAGATCATGGCTGGCTTTACTGGGGTGCACTTTATGGTTCTCACAGCAGAAAACTGAGATGCATTTCCAGATCATTATTGATGTGTTTATTTATTTGATTGCAAGCAAACATATAAAGTGGATATGGTCATGCATATGGCTGTAACAAATGGCCACATCTGCACGTGAGTGTGCGCGTGTGTGTGTGCATGTGTGTGTGCATGTGTGTATGTGTGTATAATTTTACATTGAAAAGCTTCTATAATGCTATTTTGAGCAAGAAGAACACAGAGCTGTGGAAAACTGCAATGCATGTTTTGCAAAAATGTTAAGGGTATATAAAGCAGTATTTTCATCAGGTGGCTATAGAATTTTGAAATGTTGCTCTAACTGGATCTATGTATTGTATGGGACTAAAATGAGAAAAAATTTTTTTTTTTCCTGGGAAGCAAAGAACTGCATTTAAATGGCCCTCAGATCTAGTCCAAATATTTAAACTTTTAAAATTTCTTTATTCACCTACCTATTCTCCTCCATCTGGAGCTGTAAGTGCTCGTCATCAACCTCCTCTACTCCTCTTACCAACTCTACTCACTTACTCTTCCAACCAATTATTTAGACACATTGACAAAATTGCTCTTACTAACTGCTTAAAATGATGTCATACATGTAGTGATCTATGCAATACTGAAAAAAATGTTTCTATATGTACATTTATGACGTTTTTAACTGTGTAAGCATGCATTTTGGTATAATCTATGCAACCTAACTGCTCAGCCTTGTATATGTACATTTATTTCTTTTTCATTTACCTTTATAGTATGCATATTTTGATATTCTGCACATCTTAGCATATTTATTCAAGCATGTAACATGTACTTGGAGCTTTTCTCCCCGGGCCTCCACTGAAATTGGGCTCTTATGGCCAGGTGGACTATCCTGGTAATCAAATGCCAATAAATAAATAAATAATAAATAAATCCTGAAACACTAGTGGTTATGCTGTTCTTTGCACTCCTATCACACTAGGCAGGTAATGACTCCTAAGATACATCAATAATTACCGACTATCTTTCTTTTCTGTATAGGACACATCTCTGTGGAATTAACTACCTTATTACATATGGGGTTGCATGTTTACATTTAGTTTCATGAAGGCCCTTAAACATTTCTTTTCCAGAAGTCTTTTCTTAGCTAATCTGTTTTCATAGCCCAAGTTATAATTCAGTAGTCAGTATTATTATTCAATAGGACTGCTGTAAACTAACAACGGATGGAGCCAGGCATACAGGAAACTCAAGTTCCAAGCAAGAACTCAAGAGATAGGCAGTTCAAATGATTCAGGCAGCAAGCACAAAAAATCCAAGTATATATAAAAACATATAGAATCTCCTTTATTGTAGTCGACAAAAGGTAAGCGCTTTCACCAGCTAGCTTCATCAGACCATAGAACAACTACTAACACAGCCACTATTTAAACTGAACAAAAAACACATAGCAGCCAATCATCAAATCACATCAATCAAGTCATTAATTATACAATCAAACAATGAAGCAGTTCAGAATCAGGCATAGAATAAAACAAAAAGAACATAAAAAACTATTGAATTATGCAGAATAAATATATATGCACGTATAAAAAATATAAAAAAATATCTGTCATACAAAAGAACAAGAATGAACTTCTATACAAAAAAGAACAGCATAACTAAAAATAAAAATGATGCACGGATAAATGTGCACATAAATATATACAAATATAAATATATATATATATATATATATATATTTATATATATATATATATATATAATATATATATAAAGTATATAAATATGTACCTAAATCTGTATGAACTGAGCAAACAAGGAGGTAGATGTAAGACAGATATAAGCATATTCACTTGTGTAACCTCCTTTTCTTCAGAACTGGCCTAATAGAGGCCCTTTCATTTAGTCCCCTGCCCCTGTCATCACGAAACATGATAATCCAACAGGCCTCTCTGAATTCTGTATGTGTACACACATCACCTTCCCTAATACTAGGGTTAATAGTCTCAACAACTCTGAACCTAAAAGTATGTGATGTCCCAGATTCTAGGATGTGCTTAGAGAGTGCATTATGCAGGGGACCCTTCCTAATGTGATAGAGGTGCTCCTTCATCCTATCACGTATGACCCTGTTGGTTTTACCAACATAGAACGAGTGGCAGATGGTACATTCAACCAAGTATATCACATGGGGGGGGGGTCATACAGTCTGCAGAAGCGTGAAAGACAAATTCTTTCAATAGACCAGGATGAAAAAAAAGATTCAGCAGTATTAATATAAGTACAAAAACTGCTATTACCACAGGGTAAGGTAAGGCCAGAACTCAACGGCAGATTACTATGGTTCCTATCATAGCACAGGAGTATTTTCAAGTTCTTACAGTTCCTGAACCAAAAAGTGGGTTTATCACCCACAATCCTACGTATATCATCATCCACTAGTAAAATAGCCCAAAACTGACTGAACAATAGAGTAATATCTCTGTGGTTAGTAGTATAAAACAAAGGAACTCTAACCTCTGAGGTATAGGGACGTGTCTCCCTAGCAATGCTGGGATCTAACACAGGTCCAAAATATGGACTAACTGTTGTCAGTCTCAACTGACCTAAGTCTGACCACTGCCTGTGTATCTCAGAAGAAGTATAACCTCGTGCCAACAATTTACATTAGAAACTATCAATCTCCTCTAAAAAGCCAGGTGTTGTAGGTTTAACCTAGAGGCCCTTATCCCCTGACCTCTAATCAAATTCTTAAAAATATAGCCAGGGTGCATACTAGATCTAAACAAGAAGGCATTTCTATGGCATGTCTTACGATAGACCTCAGTGTTAATCATATTGCCTGGTAATTTCTCAATATACAAGTCCAAAAACTCAATACGTGTAAATGACCAAGTAAAAGTGAACTTTAGGCAGTCAATTAAATTGTTCATCATATCATGGAAGGCAACTAACCTGTCAACTGGGCCTCTCCACAACAAAAACAAATCATCGACAAACTGTCGATAAAACAGTAAATAATCCTTAAAGCCTTGAGCAGAAAACAAAGTATTATTCTCCCAGTCTGCTAAAAACATATTGGCGTAGCTATTGGCACACGAAGTGCCCATAGCTACACCATGTTCCTGAAGGTACATCTCACCATTACAGGTGAAAACATTATTTTCAAGCACCATTTCTAGAAAATAACAAGTAATGTCCACCTGTGCTGGTGTGTACTCACTGTGTAACAAAAGATATTCATGAACAAACTGGATACCCAGCCCATTAGGAATCATAGTGAATAAGGATTGAATGTCAAAGGTAACAAAAATGATATCCTCAATGTCACCAATAGAAGACATGCACTGATAACGATCTAATAAAAATTGTTTAGAGTCCCTCAGGACCACAGGATTCAAATTAATAACCGGTCTCAACACCTTCTCAACGTATAAGTAAAGTGGCTCCGTAACCCAACCACCACCCGCCACTATTGGTCTCATTGGTGGGTTAGTGGGGTGCTTATGAACCTTAGGGAGGCCCTGTATCAATGGAATTAAAGGATTAACCACCTTCAAGAATGAAAACACATCCTCTGTAACAAGATGAGTCGAAAAAATATCTAATATGCACTGACTGACCAAGGACATCACTTCATGAACATCATTAACAGTAATCCTCTCATAAAAGCTACCATCACTCAGTTAGTTTACAGCAGCCCTTTGGTTTATTCATTTGTACTTAACAACGGAGGAGTTACCACTTGGAATCCACTATTTTGTTTTCGTTGTCATTATTATTATTCAATAGTTGAAAATATTTGTTACATTATTGTTTTTCACTGTTTTATGTTTTTGTTTCTTTAGATGTATGCTTCCTGTCTGTTCCTACTTATTCTGTAAAGTGGCTAGACTTTCATACTGTGAGACATTTGATTTGATTTGATATGCAGAGTTTCTGACTGATGCATAATGTTGTCATCCCAGCAATACTTACTGGTTACATTTGCTGAATTCAACCAGTAAATATACATAACAAACTTTATATGAATTTAATTCAGAACTAAAGCAGAAGACAAGGCTGTAAACAAAACAAACAACATTTCCTTTTTCATTAACATTCTTACATACTTATAAAGCATAAAAAGTCTCCCTGAAAGAGCCACAGTTGGATTACAATGGACTGTTTGTTTCAGAAACAGGTTTTGATAACTGTGTTTATTGATTCCTTCTGAATTGTTATTTTTCAGATACATTTTTCAGCTAGATTTATGAAGTATTCATAAAGTACCACAACATGTATATGAACCTTTCTGAATCCAGAAATAACCTTAACATGATGTTGCAAAGTGCTCTAGCATGAGGATGTGTAGCACTGCACAGGGCAGAAACAGAGGCCATGCAAAATGCTAATGAGGCAGTCTGGGGGATAGGCATATGCTAATTAGCTATGTACTTTCTTTCCCTGCACCATGTCAAGGAAGGCACCTACATGCCGAGTGATTCAGGAAATCACTCAGATGTATATACAAGCATGACCCCCCCCCCCCCCCTCCACCGTACTGAGGTAGAGAGCACAGCCAAAAGGCTGTGTTCATCTACAGAAAACTGAAATAGTACAGGGATGAGGAGGTGGGGGAAGCACTAGCCACCAGGGATAATACAAATGTGCCTTAATAGCACCAATATCAGTACAGCGATTGGGGCTGGTGGGCAACACTAAAGATCAGGCATGCTACACTCATGCCATAATGGCATTAAAAATCATTATGAAGATTGGGGAGGTGGAGCACAGGATACTAGGGAGCATCTAAACTCTCATGACTTAACAGCACTTCAGGGGTCGGGGGCTGGGTGAAACCACTAGATATGGAATGGCAGGCAACTCAGGGACAGGTATGAGAACTGTGGTGTTTGTTTTCAATCAACAATGATATGGGCATTGCTGTAGTAACTGTGATGCAGAGACAAGCAAATTAGCTAATATAGTCTTTCCTCATCGTGGCTAACATGTCTCTGAATCACAAAATACCACATTGAGGGAACAGGGCCTTTTTAGTATGAGCCCTTTAAAGAATTCTTGGGCTAGTCTTTCTATACTGATGTAGATCAATTATTATATCCCTTTACCTTGGATTGCATAAAGTTCTGCCCTGATTTTTATATTCTTACCTGAGACTGCCACTTGAAAAAATCTCCTCATTTGCAGAACTCATTTACACCTACAGTAAATAGGAACACATCAATATTACAATATTTTACACTTGTTTAGAGGATAAAGACTAACAACTGATGCCTTTACAAAGTTAACTACAACTCCTGAATCTATGTGAAATAAAACTGGTGTGTTGTATATCTATTTTGGGTTGGCTTTACTCTGTTGTGCTAGTAAATGACTGCATTTATATACTTTTCTATAGTGGAGCCATTCATTATTAGTGTTTCTTCTTTAACAATATGTTGATTTTGTGGCTTTTCATTTGTCTGTGAGTTGTATTTAGTGGTGTTCAGGTAGATCTAAACTGTTTTTATGAGTGTGATCGGCAAAAATGATCAAAATGTTTCATTGTCCCACAAAAGTTATGCTGTTTTCCTGTAACTGTGCATGAAACGTTATGAAGAAAACTGCCCTCACATTTTGCACAGAGAGATTTATTTAGTGGCTCTGTTGCATTCAGCTTGTTTTGGCTGGTGTATGTAATTTCTATAAGAATTACTTGTCTGATTATTTGCCATTACAAGTATATATTGTTAATATTCTTGCTTACTTTGCCAGAGTTGTAGCTTGGTAATTTGGCAACTGGAGTAATGCCAAGGTGGCATTCCCCTTATCCCAAGTTTGAGGATCACAAAATGGCAGCTGTTGCTGCCTTTACTGTTCTGAGATGCTGAGTGTCCCTTTAACCGCTTTCACATGGAACAATTACCCCTTCTTCCCATCCTAGCTATAGTATTGTGCATTGCAGACATTTCACGTCTTGTCATATTCAAAGAAGCCTTTCAGTGTTCAGCCTTTGTGCTGAACTCTGTGGTGTTTTTACACTTTATTTCAGGCTCTGCACAACCATATAGTTCTTCACCTGGTTGCTGTTTTATTTTATGTATTATATTTGACCATGCACACCTGCTTACAGACGCTCAATGGCAGATTAGATTGGATGCACACAAAAAAGCCTGGAATAAACAAGTTTTAGTATTTTTAAACCCCAAATTGAACAGCAAAATGCAAATCCTTGTCAGTTAAGTAGTTTTATTAATATTTTATTCTGGTTTTTAATGTTTTGTATGTATTAATTGCAGCTTCTTTCTTTTAATGTCTGAAGAAGTATGTGTGATGAAAGTTTATGTTGTGTATTAAACATGTATCTACCTGAATTATTTTTGGTTTCATTTAAAAGAATGTTGTTGAAGTGATAAAACAGTCCTATTCTTACATTATTCACTTTATTTTATTTGACCATGTTCTGGCTTTAATCCCCAGCTGACAGCTGCTGTTACTGTTCCTCTCAGTATTGTTCTTAAGAGTATATTTGTTTTATTCCTTGCAGTGATGTCAGCCAAACAATGCAGTTTAAAATGTTTTATATAGAGGTATCCATATGTGTACACTCTATTGGTTACTTTAAAGAATAGAAATGGGAGATAGGAAAGACTGTAAAAGGGAAAACACAACAAAGAAGGAGACACATCAGAAAAATGTCAAGAGGGTTGTGCTGGAAAAGGTGGGAGAGGTAGGGTATTTTTTTCAAATATTTTTAAACAAGATGATAGCGAGGGTGGGAAATAGGTAAGAGGGTGCAGGAGAAAGGATAAGGGAATAAGGAGCGAGGAGGAGTGGCCACCAGCAGGGATCCCCAGTCTACAGGGCCTCACATGCTTCCACTGTCAGATGGAGGTGCAGTGGAGGGCCCCAGTGTTGAGGTGATGGGTGCTTGTGGGGGTGCTGTGGTTAGCTGACTCTGTCTGTCCATGACCTACTTCAGCATGTCCTTATCCAAGTCCCAAAGCCCTCATTTAATGAGAATTGCCAGAATGCTATGTGTCAAGGTGCCTGCAGGACCAGTGCCGCTGTCCTGACCCAGCAAGGATGTTCCAGAATGGGCAGGGAGTGAACACTTCCTAACCTGGCAAGTAGGTGATTGGGCTGCTCCTGAGGATTTTGAATCTATAAAACAATGAATGTGAATGGGACAGAAAGAAAATAAAAACATGCTGGAGGGATAGGTTCCTGACCCAGAGACACCCCAGACTCTGGAATAGACTGCCCATACATGTCAAGCAGAGCACATTTTTGGCCCTCTTTAAAAGGAATCTTGATGATTGGATGGGAGGTAGGAAATTCACCCTGGGAATCACGTCAGTCGCCCTGCTAGACAGGGATTAAATGAAGTAAACAGTGTGGGAAGAAATAGCCAGGGAATTGTTATGGCTAGGCTTGTATAGGCCCTAGGGCCAATAGCCTAATACCAACCTATGAACCTATGAACCTATGAGAAAGGAACACATAATTAAAATAAGGAAAACAGAGAAAAAAGACAGGAGGGAGAGAAAAGAGAAAATACACACAATAAATCCAAATGGCATATCATACAGCATTCAGTTTCTTATGTTAAAACATTTTTATTTTTTATAAATATTTATTGAATTGAAACAGAAAGTATGGAAAATGCTTATGCAGACATGGGACATTGATATGGGAAGTACTTTTGTGTATGTGGGAAACATGGTATGAGAAGTGTTTATGTACACTTTGGATGAAATTTGGGAAGTGCTTAGGCATTCTTGGAGAGAGAGCATATTGCTATCAAGTTTTGTTGGGGTTTACATTTTGTTTTGCAGTCTGCTACACACACATAAATAATCATATGTGTGCTGATATGCATTTCTTTGCAATATTGTACTGAAAAACACCCATTATAAATACTTACATCTTATAAAATCAGTTAAAGACAGAGTACTGCACTTAACATACTGACATGTCTCTTACACTTGTTTGCATTAATACATTGGATACACTGTAGTGCTTCAGTTGTCATGATTTATAAATCATTTCTTTATATGCATTAATGAAATCAGTTAGACAGACACTTTACTTACATAATGGCATGTCTGTTACAGTTGTTTGCATTAATGCACTGAATACATTGTAGTGATTCTGTTACTGTGCTTTAAAATGATATATATATATCATTTTTTCTTTCCTTCTTTCTTTCCCTAGAATATCTTCTCTTGATCACATCAGGACTGAACCATTTCCTAATTTAACATAGGTCCCACCCCCTCACCTCCCTTTGCTACCTAGTGTATTGTTCTAGCCAAATTTGGTCTTTACCTGTCACTATACATCCTCTTCTCACCCCCCTCCCTCTGTGACATCACTTAACTTTTAAATATACCTTATCCTACGACGCCATCTTTACTCTCCTACTTAGCTCTAGGGTGCTGTGCGTTCCTTGCGGTGGAGTAAACAGGGTTTGTAAGTAAGCTTTCTTTATTTATTGTTTACCTGTGTCATGCTACTGTTAAAAAGGTAAAAGAAGAATAACTAAACGCGTGCAGCCAAGGTTTAAAACAACTGATATGAGAAACTTGTGTAGTGGTTTCTATCCCTAGCCATTTTCAGTGATAATCCAAAGCGTTTCTGCACGTGGAATGCATGTGTGACTAAAGCTGCTGCTAGGATACTTAATGACACCACTAATATGCTTAGATGTTCTTTTTCAGCATATATTTAAACTAATAGCATGTTTACTGTGTAGCCTTTTTCGCTAACCTGTTAGAGTGGTTTTAGGAGCTTTGTAGTAGATAGTTATACCATGTAAACTGTTCATCTCCTGTGACACGCTAACAACGCTATCGTATCTCAGCGTTCTGGCATTGCTATAGACCAACTACGACTGTTATTGTTGCTGCATAGAGCTAAGTGATCTGTATTTTGAATAGTCTAAGAGAGCTGTATTTTTGTTGCATTCTATAATTTTAACAATACAGCAAATATAGCATCTTATGTTTATGCACCTTATATTTCTTAACATAATTAGCTTACTTCCATCCACTGATTGAACAGGGTTGTGTACAAACATGAAGGACTTATTTGGAGCCTTCCTTTTTTTAAAAAAAGGGGATTACATGATTATTTGAACCTTATTGTTCCTGAGCTATTTTTTTTTACATGTGTCTTGCTTGATTGTTGTACCTAGTCTCATTATGTCTGCTGTAACTGCAATAGTTGGACTGAACATGCCATGTTAAATTGCACCTCTGTGTAGCACTGCATCTCTCATGTTATAATATTATAACTATGTTCTTTGCTTCCTATATTAATTTACTGTTAATACGGAGCTGTGCTGCTATATTTTCTACTGATAATTAGCATTTGGAAACGCCCATATGCATCAGTATATCTTCTAGCCATAGAACTTTAGAATCTGAGCCTAGACTTCTGTCGTTTACAGTTGGGTTACACTGATTAGAGCCTGTAATATCAAAGCTATATACTTGTACATTACCGATGGTTATCATTGATTAGAGTCATATTAATACTGGCTGTCATGACTGTATTAGTATGCTAGTATATTCTTTACTCTGCTGCAATTAATACCCAATAAGCTTGTGTAACTGTGTGTTTATCTCTCTGTGTGTCTTATCACTGTCTTTCTTCTCCCTTTATATTCCCAGCTGCCCAACCTGGTTTTCCAGTAGTAATGAGGACTTGCCCTGCCTGCTGAATAACAACTTTTTCCACATCATACTGCGGTCTCCCCACACTAAGGATCTGAACCCATCCTTCCCTCTGCAACAGTCCCCCCAAGGGAACAAACTAAATAAGTGAAAGTATGTACTTTATACCACTGTCTGTAGACATATAGTGTGTTATATCCTAGGTTCAAGGGCGCCCGCAGGCAGGTGCAAGGGGGTGCACTTGCACCCCCCTGGAACCGGCTAGCCGAGAAATTAATTTAAATAAAAAAAAAGTTTTTTTTAAAGGGCGTTCCTCTTTAAGAACGCCCTTTGCATCCCGTGCAGTCGCACAGACGCAACAGGTGTTTGCGACCTGTTTTCGTCTTCTGTGTCTGTTTGCAACTGATGGTTTACATCATTTTCTTTCGCGCCTACTGGAGATTTGAATTTGAGGACGTTTGGACTGTGCACATGAATGTAGAAGTGAAAGGTAAGTGTGTCACTCATGCCGATGCCACATGTTAGTATAAATAAGGGTTTCCAAGGGATTAAATATGGATATAGAATGGCTGTTAGCTAATCTCTTTGTGGTGTTAAATGTCACAGACTTTTGTGGTTGGAATTTGTAGCTTCTGTCAGGAGGAGCCAGGTGCGTATGTTATTGAAACCTTCCTTAGTTAGTGGACTCTATTATATTTACGTGAGAAAGGTCTAACAGAGGAAATTGCCACTAAGCTACAATAGAATGAGGCAAAGGAGGGACACTTGTGGTACTTCAGATAAATAGAGCAGATGCATTAATTCTAGTTCACATATTTAATTAGAATCATCTGTCTCGAGATAAGTTGACATCTGCTGTAGAGCAGGGTGGGTGAAACTTACGTAATTCTGTTGCTTTATTATCAAGGCATGCTCAACAGAAACAAAAGCATTTTGCAGGCCAGCAAAATAGCTATTGTAAGGAGACATTTGTCCTTATTAGTAAAAATTGTATTGAGTGCAGTAGAAAGTGCAATGGCAAATCTCATGCTGGGGATCTTTTGGTTAAGGATGTTACTGTTTGTGGATTTGTTTACTACGTTTATCCTCATAAGTACTTTTGCATAAGGCCTATTGTTAGACATAATACAGACCACAAATAGTGATGCAGCCAATATGAAAATATTAAGGCAATTAATTATTAAGAAAATATAAAGCCGGCCAGACAGCATGAAAGGAGATTCACCGAATCACTTCTACATATCAAGGGTTTATATCCTTAAATTATAACTGTAGAATTATTTTAAGAAGAACAAATGTTGTTTACAATTTAAGAGACACTAAAGCATCACTTGTTTCTAGACTGCCATATGTAAGAACTTCTGACAGATCAAGAAATCCTTTGTATCTTCATTACGTTAAGGCTGGGTTAGTCTGAGTCTGTTACATGTCTTTTAACTTCCAGTCTGAGTAACTGCTCCAGTGGTACGCAGTGGTAAAGTTCATGCTGAAAGACTTGTTTATAAGAAGACTGACAGTGATGCCTGGGACCCTAAAATTATTTTTAAAACTGTTGCAGAACTAATGGTTGATTATTTTGAAACCTCAATATGTAGAACCTGTAAATCAGATTATAGATGACATAGCTGGAGTTATTAGGTATTCATTAGCCAACAAGCGAACATTTACACCTAGCCACTTATGCATTTTCATCAGAATCCTTGTAGGAATTCACTGTTGTCTTTCAGTTTAGATCTGTTAACATTAAATTATCAGTTAAATTGTTACACAGACTCTGCCGCACTCTCTCATTGACTTTGTGCATGACCGACATGGCTCTACTTGTTGTGAAGCTACTAGCCCACCATTTAAATTTATCGTTAATATAATAGATAAGTGAAATCAAGTATATAGTGGGACAAAAGAAAAGTATAAAAAGAATAATGGAACCGAAAAAAATGATTTAATTAATTATGTTAACTATTTATATGGGTTGTAGTGATTGTGAGTTTTATTCCCAAGAAGACTAGTGAACCAAGGCACTAGGGATTTTTATTGTAACGAACAAAAAAAGTGTTGTCTTCAATAAAAGCAGGACAAGTGTGTTTTGTTCTTTCTGTTTTGTCCTGGGCTCCTGTGCTAAATATAGCTTATTTCTTTCTCACTCTAAGGTCTCTAATAGAATACTCCTCTCAGTTTTAATGACCTAGGTACCTGCATAATACAAATGTAAATGTGCTGTGCCTGAGGCCTGTGCACTTCTAGATTCAGCCCAGCATCTGGTTAGTCTTGGCAGCTGCTGCCCTCTCGCTCTTAATCTGCCAGTGTCTGCAGATTCTCATTTTATTCCCAAGGCATCTGCAGTTGTTAACCTTTACCTTCCACTCTTTTGGCTTCCTGCTTGAGTTTTTTTCCTCCTCTTACTTACTCTTCCCTCTCTCTTTGCTTCTTCTTCTTCTTTTTCACCTCCCCGTTTGCCTACCTTTGTTATTCAGTATTTCATTGTTTAATGTCTGTAGTGTATATTGTTGTCAATTGCCACTTGCTGAGCATGTAAATTCTATTGCTTTTGTCAAAGCATATTTCTCCACTCATTAGATCATGTGAGCAGATGGTCAATGTATTTGCACAGTACTTTGATATTAATTCAGTCAGTCTTGGATCATTCTATCAAAGCTACACCAAATGGGCTTCAGTTTATAACATACACCCCAGGTTTGGCAACATCTGATGTAGTTATATTAGTTGTGGAGTAGGAGATGGTGAGATCTAGATAGGCTGTGTGGACCACCTTACCCTCATCTACAGCTTTGGTAACTGCTTCAAAGAAGTCTATCAGGTTTAGGAGACATGACCTACCTTTTACAAATTCAAACTCAGTGGTGTCCAGAGTCTGGAGATTACCAATGTCATTGCTTATAAGTTCCGTGATGATACATTCCATAGCCTTGCAGACCAGGCTCATCAGGCTAATGGGGCAGTAGTTCCTGGGGTCCATGGTGGCTCCCCCTTTGTGGAGTGAGATGACCGTCACTGTGTGCCATTCATTGGGCACAAAGCCTGAGGTAAGGCTATGATTGAACATGGTACTTGGGTGGGGTGCCAGTTCGTTCTGTAGTTCATGTAGAATGCAGCCTGGGATGTTGTCAGGTCCCATGGATGCTGTGTTCTTAGCTTTGGAGAGTGTGGTTTTTACCTGTGCAGCCATGATTACAGGAACTTTGCATTCTTCCGGTATAGAGATGGGCCCTTTAGGGGGTGAGAGGGGGGTAAAGTTAGCACTGAACCTATCTTCCAGGATATTGTCTATCAGTTGGTTCTGTACATATAGTGCCATTGTGCTGTAACTCAGAGCAGATCTGAGTGTTGCCATTGAGATTCTTGACATAGCTATAGACTGCTTTGTGGCTGTCTTTAGAATCAGTGGCGATTTTGTTTTCGTAATGAGCTTTGGAGGATTTGATGAGGGATCTCAGCTTTTTCCTGAGGCTGACCAGGGAGTTTACTCTTTTTTGCAACAGTTTCTTTCTTCTGTTGTAGAGTTTGTTTATGGCAGGGTGCCACCATATTGGCTTTCTTTTTTGGAGGATAGCATCTTGGTTCTGTTAAGAATTGCATGATCCATGCACTCGTGTCAGTGCTTACAAAGTGCATTTGTGTAGGATTCAGCAGTCGTACCTCTATTGTCTGTCTGCATGGGTGCGTGAAGTTTGCCACTTCTGTCTTAAGAAGAGAGAAGTTGGCTTTGGAGAAATCTTTATGGTGGTTTACCTAATGGGGGGGGGGTGGGATGTGGATGTCTAGGGTGATTAGCTTGTGGTCGGATCTGACCAATGATGAACTGACCTCTGGTGTGGAACACCGGTTGCCCATGTTGGTAATGACCAGGTCTAGGATATTGCTGCCCCTAGTGGGGTGTGGATAATTTGATCCAAGGCATTGGAATTTATGAATTCCAGAAAACGTTGAGCAAAATAAGTTGGTACATGAGTAGTTTTCCCAGTTAATGGTGGGGTAGTTGAAATCGCCCATTATTAGGGTGTTATGTTGTGCCCTAATATTTTCCAGTGTATCAAGAAATGAGGAGTGGGAATGCTGGGGCATGGTGGGGGATCTGTAGCAAGCTACAATTTGGATTGCGGTCTTGCCCAAAGTTAGCTGCACTTGGATAATCTCGGATGCATTATGCTGAGCAACTTGCCTGGAGGTGTGGATATCCTTAATGAATATGGACACGCCTCCACCTTTAGTGTTTCGGTCCAGGTTAGGTGGACAAAGGTTGTGGTATGAATTATAGCCTGGTAATGCAGGGGTGCTCTCTGGAGCCTTGTATATGTTTTAACAATTGAAACTAGAACAGAGTTGTGTCCTAGTTGCCTGCTGCACATTTGTGTTGCATGTTCTGAGAGAACGATACTGTCCATTTTACTTTTTTATGGGGCTGTTATCACCCATTAGGGACAGAGTGGCATCTGCATCCATGTTAACTATTGTCTGCCTGGAGGTGGCCTTACCGAAGGTATAACTGCTGTCTGAATTAATTTTGGCCTGTCAGACGTCACCCATTATTTCTGTAGTAGTATGTAGTACTTCTGCTCTGCTCCTGTGTCCACCCCTTGTTAGAGAGCTGTACCACAACAACTATTAACAATTAGTTCCAGCTGGAGTGTTATGATGTACACCTGAACTTTTGCGGTCTGCTGAAATACAAGCCTGCACCAGATTGAGTTGTGCTACTGTTTTCTATCTGTGCATATTTCAAATGTTTACATGTAGTTATTAGTATTTTTATTTAAAGTATGTATGCACCCTAAGTTTAAAAGTTTTCAGACACTGTGGGATTGGGAGTGTCTGTAACTTCAATTGTGCTACGTATAAATAATTTGGTTTGAAATATGGAACACTTTTTATTGGACTTTGTCCTGATGTGACAAATTTTAGATTTTATTTTCTTAGAATACCACGCTGTACTCAAGTTTAGAGATGGGTTAGTATTTGTAATAGTAAACTTTCAAAATATGAAATGTGGTGACGTTAGATCTGTTTATTTTATTAAACATAGGGTTTTGTTTATTTAGTAGTTGTTGCCTGACCCTGCTGAAGGTGAAGCTCCAGTAAGTGCATTGTAAAACCCATCTTGGCCAAATAAAGGTATTGATTGCTTCACCTCTGTGTTCCAGCTTCTGCCCATATGCAGATGGTTAAATAGAAAATGGCAAATAGAATATTTTGCAGTACTTATCAGGAGAATTATGTTGTGCTGTTTGCATTGTTGTCACATCTTCAAGGAGTGCTGATTTTTGCTGGTGATCTACCTTAATTGATAAGGAAGTCCCAAACAAATATTTTTGCAGAGTAGCTAGCATTACAAATCACAGGACATCAGACCAAAGGGGGGAGTTGTTGTTGTTATTAACTGTTTTTGATTACTTCTTACTTTGAGGCAGAAATCTGTTTTCTTGGTAGATTAATAGATATTTTAATGAAGTGTTGTATTGGTCGCATTCAGGATGGATTAACACTGTCTTCTGCAAGTAGTTTTGATTTAAACATATTGCAAAGTAACTCCCAAAGAGACAGTGTTCTTGTCACTACAGGATGTTTACTAAGGTGAGAGTATGCAAAGAACTACATATGTAACGTTATCATGGAGAACATAACATTTACTACAGGTTTAAAAAGACATGGCTTACTAATTTACAAATATGCAGAGAGACATGCACAGTATGTTTAACTGTTATGTTCTGGTGTGTATGCATTTTTATTATATGCTGGAGTCTTTATTGCTGCTTATCCAGAAAAGCTGTTTTCCAGACTCTAAAGGTTAGAAAGAGGTGTTTTATACACTTCAAGGATTGTGACAAGTTATGAGCAGTTTACAAATCATAAAGCATTATCTTCTTCCCCTGTCATACTGTATTTTTATTTAATTGTTTTATCAGCTAACATTAAGTAATGTTCATTCAGTTACAGAATAGTATAGTAAATTCACAGAGAGCCATTGTTTGGTTTCTGTTACATGATGTACTTTTCTTTTTTTTGAATCCACATAAAGGTCAGATTTGTTTTTTTATTTTACATTTGTTTATCGAGGAGGTCTGACTGGACAAAGCTGTCCATTTTCAACAGAGGCCCAGGAGAAAAGCTCCAGAACAATTGCTAACATACTATACATAAGATATTTATGTGAGCATTGTGGTTTACACAGTTATAAAATATAGCAGATATATGATTGCATAAGATATTTACATAAGCATAATGGTTTAGACATACAATTAAAAGTATAGTAGGTAGTAACATATGATTGTTCATACAGTATGTTTAGTAGAGATAATGTTGAAGATGTACTAAATATAAGACAAGAAAGGAAAAACTATAAAAACACTAGCCAGATTGTCAAAGCAGGAGAATATAAATAAGTTCATGTGAGGTTCATTGACATTTTAACCGAAACTGTGAAGACTGTGCATAAAACATATATTCCTATCCATAATTCATACCTCAGTCTCAACCTCTTAGAGCAAAAAATCTGGACAAAGCCTAAAATGATGGGGGAACAACTTGGGACAGATTTTAAATATTGTTCTTACAAACTTAGAAAGTTGATAGAATAATAGGTTTTGCATTACCATGAAATTTCTGAAGGATGTGGACTCTTCAACTCAAATGTTTATCATTATTTAATGACTTCAGTCCTCAGCTATTTGCCAGAAAAGTACAGATTTTAGGAAGAACACAAAAAATTTGAGGCAAAAATCTGGACATTCTGCGAAAATCTGTTCAGTTGACAGGTACAATGGTGCTTACTGCAGTATTAAGTTTTCTTTGCATAAACATGTACACAAGCAAAAATCAACTAGTTTTATGTATTTATTTTTTGTTGTTGTCCAGGTTAGCATGATGCACATGTTAATCATTGGTGTAGCTGAAACACATCAGAAAATGTTTTTTTTTTTTTTTATCCTATACCTGACACTTTTTTGTTTGTTTTTGTTCAGTAACGTCATTGATAGAAGATCTGCAAGATATTGACTACAAAGGTAGTAGTAGCCCATTGGATTCTTTAGGTTGTCTTATAACTTCAAAGTCAATGCATCAGACAAGAAGCGATCATTCAGATATAGTAGCAATATGATATAGTTCATTACTGACGGCAATTCGTTTTCAGAATTCTTCACGTTGTAGGTTTTGCATCATTTTAAGATGCAGATAAAATAAGTTGAACTGAGCAGTATTAATGGTGGAAAAGCAAGACGTCAGTGAAGAAACTAATGAGTCAAGATAGGGAATAGAAATACTTGTTCTGTAATAACTGTCAAAATCCACGCCTACCGTGTTTGCTCGGTGTGTCGACTGCAAATCCTTGGCAACACTAACTCAATACTAAATTTATCTGCTAGTGATCTTGCCTTACTGAGAATGTCATTCCTAAAGTGTTCTTCAGCATGGTTACAGTGCTCCTTGAATATTTCAATGAGTCTGTTGATGTGTTGTTGAGCCTCTACTATATTAAGTTGAACAGACTGAAACATCTGGGCAACAGGCTCAAGAACTGATGAGTAATTTGCAATAATGAAGAGAAAATAAGAAACGTGCATGAAGAGCAAGCACTGAGTAATATATGTGCATTTTGTGTGGTTTCACCAGCAGTGCTCTTCTGAAGAAAGTCAAATATTTTCTCAAAGTTCTGACTAAACACATGAATGGATTTATATTTCTCGGTCCATCATGTCTCACACAGAAGAGGTATATTTGGTACCAATGCTCATCGTTTTGGACTGTCATGGACAAAAGTAATAATCTTGATAACACCAACAGCACTACATATTTCAGGAACATCATTCAGATCATTGACTACAAGGTTTAGTCTGTGAGATGCGCAGTGGATAAAGGCTGTTTTGGATACTTTTCACAAATCTTTGCCTGACCACCATTCTGGATGCTTGCCATTATGGAGCAGCCATCATAGCCTGTCTGAGTAAATTTTCCAGGTCTAGATCACACTTTATGCATTCACTGACAATGACATTTGAAGACTGTGCATCTCTCACAACAACGGAACAAAACCGCAAACTCTTCTCGAATACAATCATCATCAACAAACCAAATGCTCAATGACAACTGCTCAATGTCTAAGATATCTGCAGTTTCATCTGCCAATACACTAAATCCAACTGCCCTGTTTGCTGCACAAACAATCTTCTTTTAAAGTACGTGTTCGTATTCTGCCAACAGCTCATTTTGCACCCTATGGGATGTGTACCAAGCATTTCCTGCAGCTGTTTCACTGTGCTGTTCCAGTATTGTCCCACCAGCTTCAATACGAAAATCTAACAAGTAACACAAATTTCCACCAGAGCTTTCTTTTCCACAGAGAGGAATGTCATGGGTTGCACAGTAAATACTGGTAGATACAATTGGTTCCAATTTATTTTGGTTCTTTGCAATTTGTTTTGCTACTGCTGCATCTAGCTGCGGAATAACAGCTGTTTCTGGCTTCTGTCATGTTCGTGTATAAGAAAAATTGGAAGCATCTTCAGTAGAACCTTTGTGCCATAATGATTGCATGTGATTTCTTGCAAGACTCATTGAAGGCATTATGTTTTGTGCACACACTAGTGATGAAGCTGCCTTGCAACCCACGGTGAAGTGACTGAGGAAATAATACACAAGTTAAGCAGAGTGGGCCTTTCAAGAGAGGAGAAAATGCAAGCCACGGTGAGTACTGAGACAACCAACTATATCTGAATATAGTTGTTAATAAATAATGACATGCATTTCAGTTTCAGACTTCATATTATTCAGAAAATTCAATTCTAACATAAATCCTTTTATTCTAGCAACTGTCTAATGTGTCCCTAGTTTTGGGTCTTTATCCCCAACATTATAACAGTCTTTGTCCAGATTTCTTGTGTTAACAGATTGAGAGGTATGATGTGTATGTGTGTCTGTATGTATGTATAAAGAGGAGAAAGCATACCCCTCAGCTGTCCAGGTTTTTGGAGAATGTCCAGATTTTGCCCCATATTCCTCCTAAAAAGCATTGAAGTTGCTAAATAATGACAGACATTTGAGTTTTAGATGTCATATCCTTTAGAAAAATGCATACCAACATAAATCCTGTTATTCTAGCAATGTTCTAAGTTCATGAGAGCAATATTTATAATCTGCTCCTATTTACTTTAGGCTTTGTCCAGATTTCTTGCACTTGGTTGAGGTGTGTGTTAAAGAGAGTGAAATGTCCTAGAGTTAGCAGGTGGAATTTATTTTCAAGTGCATTTTCAAGGAATTGTGAGCTTCAGGGGAAGAGAGTTTTACTGCTGTTCATGCTAAGCCTACTTAAAATGTGCAACTGTTTTGTTTAGTATCACTATTGTGGTATGGAATTTTTAAAGCAGCACAGCAGGTAGCATACTTGCATCTTGATACAGAGGGCTGTAGGTTCTACTCCCACAACATGTAGATTTGTATTTTAAGGGGGTGTATGTCCTCCTTTGGATGAGATGCCTAATAACTATTAACATGTTTTTCAGCTTGCCACCCATTCCCTATTGCAATATACCAACTTACCATTTTTTTAATATAACGTAAGCAATTTATTTTTCAAGGGCTGCAGGCAGTGAATTTGTAGATGAAACACTGAAATATAAAGTTGCTTTCTAGCAACAACCTCTTCACTGGTTTCAGATCTCTTTAATGTGGAATTATTCAGATGAGTTACTTCTGCAAAGATTCTGCATATTGATTGATGTTGGTGGATTGTATGACAGAAGTTTGAGTAGAGTGGCCCTTTATGGTTGAAATGTTCTGAATTGGGCAGGTTGTCATTATTGGTTCATATGGTTTCATTGCTTAAAGGAAAAATGTTCAGAACTATAAATTTAAAACACACTCTAACAAGTGGTGCTGTATTGTACAAGGGATATAATTCAATTATTATATAGTATGATTAATACAGTCAGGAAGGTGAATCAAATAACTTTTGCATGGTTATAGAAATGTGTGAGTCTATGATTTGAAAACAGCCCAAAGGTAAACTTACCCTGCCACTGGCCAGATGCATTTTCTTTGAATGCGGGTTTCAATGTTGTTTTGGTGAGTGTGGGTTTGAAAGGTAGAGAAGTTTTAATGCTAAGTCTCTTTTCATTGTAAGACTATTGCTTTGTTTAGGTTTAGTAAATGTCTATCAGTGTTTGTGCTATAAAATTTGAAATAAAAGTTGTAAATGAAATCCAAATATCTATAATCATTGTAGAAGTAAAGCATAAAACAGTATGCACACTGAGAGATTTGAACAGTGTCTATGACAAAGGAGGAAAAATAGCCAAGTATTGGGACACTGGAATGGCTGCGTGGGCAGGGGTGGGGTGTGGGGCTGAGTGGGCGGAGCAGCAGAGGGGGTGGGGCGGCGTGGGTGGGGCTTGGGTTTGCACCCCCCTGCAAAAAATCCTGCGGGCTCCCTTGCCTAGGTTGTAAATATACTCTCACCAGCCAGAACAGTCAGCAATCAATACTATCTGTTCATATACCTTGTATCCCTTCTCCTACTTACACCACTGGTCATTAACTCTTATCCTATCCAACTTGAATATTAAACTTACTGCCCTCCATTCTTTCTCTCAATATACATTGCCACTGCTATTCAGCATTTTGTCCAGTAGAGGGCAACATTTTCCTTAGACCTTCATACTGGCTCTAAACTTAACTTACAGGCTCTCTGATTCCCATATCCTGTAGGAGCTTACAATCCCACTCTATCCCCCTTTCTTTTTATATTCCTCACTGCCTATCCTCTCAGTATATTTTAACTACTATCAAGGCTTTGTGTCATCTCACCCTCCCCACCTATACTTACCTTAGCTTACTGCTCCTCTGATTTGTTCTCCCAGGGTGCACTCCTCTGTGGCTCATCATGCTCCATTCGCCCTGTGGGCTCACTCCGCTCCATTAACCTGCCCCTAAATCTCACCCGCCCCTAGTGACCCTAAACTTATACACAAATTGCCACACCCCTGTACATTAACACCCTAACTCCTCCCCCTCAAAGTGCTATCACTCATCTCCCATTTGCCATTACCTTACCACTCTATCTACAAGCATCCCTGCATTCCATCTCCTATGCCTCCACTAATGGCCGAAACATACCACAAACCCTCACCTTTATTAGTCCTCCTAATTTTACTAATTATACCCTATCTGCTTACTCTCTACGAACACCATACATATCTAGGACGTCACACCCACAACAGGCAAACCCCTATTCCTACACTTAACCTACCTCACAGTCTTAACAATTCTTCTTGCAGAGCAAAGTATTCATCAGCAAAGTTTCATAGACTCACTCACATCTCTCATTATAACCCAATAGCTAGAAAAAACAAGAACCTAATTTTTAAACTTTTACAACTCACCCTAAAAGTGCAGGTCCAATCCATTTTAGATGGTGATATTCACCCAAACCCTGGTCCTACCACAAGCACAGCTACACAGCCTGACACACCAACCCCTACTAACACATACCTGCTTACCAGGCTGCCCAACTCTCTCCTGATAGCTCATCTTAACATTCGTAGCATCAATAATAAAGTTGCTCACCTGCATGCCCTTATAGATGTACATTCTTTTGACATCCTCTGTCTGCTGAAACATGGCTTAATCCATCAATACAAGACAGTGTAGTTCTACCCCTTGGCTGCAATATTCTGAGACTTGACCATGATACTAAGAAAGGTGGAGGCAGAACCATACTTTATAAGAATGGATTAGAAGTTACCTCACTAGACCCCAAACCTCCACTTTCCAACAATGCAGAGATTCTTCTATCGAAGATTCAGCTTAACAAATGTAAAGCCATATATATAATCTGTGTCTATCTTCCCCCAGGCAGTAACACCAACACATTAGAGGCTATCCTCAGCTGGCTCTCAAGCAACTACCCCCAAGAAACCATAATTCTTGGAGACTTTAACATAAATTGGAACTCCTGTATATCTGAGCAGCCTTCTACTCATATCAACCTATATGGTTTTACCTAAACTGTAACATCCCCTACCCAAACTAATAAACTTAACAACAAAACAAGTACCCTTGACTGGATACTCACTAATACTCCCCAACAAAACTATAAAACAGGCACCCTCCCAGAGTGACCACTTGCTTACCTATCTAATCAGATATAAAACTGAATTTCCAAACTCAACGATCTGCAGAACTATTCGTACTAACAAAAATTTTAACCCTGCTTACTTTCAAACTGAACTAAGCACCTGTGACTGGTCACCCCTGAAACACCTCCCACTAGATAATGCAGTTAAATACTTTAATTTGAAATTCCTTTCCATTCTAGATTGCCATGCCCCATTATGCAAAGTTAGAATCAGAACTAAACCAGCACCATGGCTCACCAAAACTACCAAACATAAAATCCTCCAAAGAAATAAACTATGGGCCAAATGGCATTCATCAAAAAGCCCCTCAGATCACTTACAATTTAGACAGCTAAGAAATGAAACAAAAAAATACATATTGTCTGATAAAAGAAGCTATTACTGCCAACTTCAACAAACCCACCAAAATAATCCTCAAAAATTCTGGTTAGGCATCAATAACCTCCTACACCCTGGACACTCATGCACTCCTACTCCCTCTCGCTCTGTTCACAACAATCCCATCATAATACCCAACTCATTTAACACATTTTCCACTGAAACAATCCAATCCCTAGCCAACCAGCTGTCCCCTAGCTCCTCATGCTCTACCACAACCTCTACCAATAATCCTCCTCTGTTTCATTTTCAGCCAGTGCCCACATCGCTCATCTGTAACCTCATCCAGAAACTTAAACCCACCACACTCTTTGCAGATCTACTACCTTCAGAATACCTGCAAAAAGCTGCTAAAGTCATAGCCTACCCCATATTCATCCTCATTAACAGAACTATTTCTGAAGGAACTATCCCCTTAATCTGGAAGGTCTCTCACATCATCCCCTTGCACAAAGGTGGCAACTCCATGGAGTTCTCCAACTACAGGCCCATAGCCATACTATCTCCTTTGGCAAAAATAATGGAGAAATGCATTCATTTACAACTGTTAACCTACCTACTTGAAAACAATTTACTAGCCACCTGTCAATATGGCTTTAGACCATTTCATAACACCACCTCTGCTCTCTTATCCTTCACTAACCACATTAATAGTAATCGTAATAGTGACACACTATCCTCAGCCCTTTTTATCGACCTGTCTAAAGCATTTGACATGGTTAACCACCACCACCTCATAGACACACCCAAAAACTTGTCATTGGATGCCTTTACTACACAGTGGTTCCAATCATACCTAGATAATAGGCAACAGGCTGTACTATGGGATAATACCTTATCTTCCCACCTCCCAGTTGCCCGAGGTGTCCCTCAAGGATCCATATTGGGTCCTTTACTCTTCTCCATCTTTACAAATGACCTCCATTCTCTAATTCCACAAGCTGGCTGTATCCAATATGCAGATGACTCCACACTCATATGCTCTGCTACTTCCCAATCAGAACTTCAGTCACTAACCCAAAAGACCTTTAGCACAGTCGAAAACTGGCTCTTACATAGATGTCTTATCTTAAACCCAAAAAAAACTAAAATGCTACTGTTCACCCCCACCCACAGAACCTCCCCACTTAACTTTACTGTCACTTCAAATAATGGAACTATAACATCTCCTGAGCCAACCACCAAACTACTCGGAGTACTAATAGATAATAACTTGCTTTTTGAGCCTCACATTAATAACACCATAAAAACAGAGAATAAGAAACTAGGTTCCCTCTACAGGATCAAACCCTTTCTAACTCCTCTAGCCAGGGTCACCATTGCTCACACCCACCTTATCTCTACCCTGCTCTATGCCTCCCCTATCTATACCAAAATATGCAGAAGTAATCTGAGCAAACTGTCATCCTCCTACAACAATATTGCCAGATTTGCAGCTGGGTCCTCCTATAGAACTCATCCCTGTATCAACCTGAATCAACTTGGATGGTTAGAATTGCCAAATGTAATACTTTTCAATCAACTAATAGTAGCCCACAGGATCCTATATCTACCTCAAAATACACCCATACTTACATCCCTAGTCATCCCATATAACAATCTCAAAACCTTACGCTCATCTAATAAACTACTTGTACAAATATCTAAATCCAACAATTCAGCTGGTGACACCCTGTTCTCTAATACAGTAGGTAAAATCTGGAACAGCCTCTCAAGTCAACTAACCTCACTATCCTCAGTTAACCTATTTAAAACCAAGCTCAAACCCTACCTCAAATCACACTGGATATTCCCCTGTGATAACCCAGACTAACCACCATACCCTTTTCTAGACTCGCTTGATTTCTAGCCTCTTATGAACATTATCTTGTGTTTACTCACCGGTAATAGTGTGCTTGACCATTCTGAGGATTATTCTTCATGTAAATATGTATATACAATTGAATGACTAACCATTTTCATATAAGACCAGAACTCTTGTGAGACTGAACATTATAATTGTATCCTTGTACTTTGCTTTTGAATACTCTAACCACTTAACACTAGCGTTTTTCTTTTGATATTTTTGTGCGACTTTAGAATCTATAGTATCTCTTAGATATAATTTGCATTATTAATACAAACTACTGTTGCATTTAGGTTTATTTACATCAGTTTTTTCCCTATTGGAATACAGAATATAAAATCCTAAATATGTAATATGTTATGAAGCTTTGTAATGTACCAATTTCTATTGTAAATATCATTGTCTTGGCCTATTTTTTGCTGTTTGTGGAGCTTTTCTCCCTGGGCCGCCACTGAAAATGGACATATATCCAGCTGGACTAGCCCGGTCAACAAATGTAAAATAAATAAATAAATAAAAAAACAAAACAAAATATATATATATATATATATATATATATATATATCTATATAAAATGAAATTAGTTAAACACGCTATACTATTTAGTAATTT